>NC_079335.1:124130809-124363309 GCF_029582105.1 Oenanthe melanoleuca | reverse complement strand
CTGCTGAGCAGTGGAAAATGCAAATGTATCTATAAATGCATAGTAGGAAATAGTCCTATAATGGTCACCAAACAACCCTTTGCAAGCTTCCAGTTTAAGGTATTTCTGTGGTCAGTGCCATCCACATAACTCTTTAAGCTGCTTTGCTGTGAACTGTATTAGGGAACTGATCTGATCTGATGCAAATAAAACCAATTTATACATACTGAAAAAAGAAAAAAAAAAAAATTGTCACTTTTTGCCCAGTCAGTTATCCACTCCAATTCACCCCTACACCATTACATTACCCTAGTATTGCCACTGACTCATTATTTAGTGAAATCACAACTTCACAGCAAGCACCAGCTTTTAAAAACTGCAGTGACCTGGCAGTTTAGGTAACAACCAGGTACCTCTCCACACCGACCCAAGCAACAGAACAGATACAGCAAGTTCAGCCCTGGCATCAGAGCAGAGAAACAACCAGCCCAATATCAGGAAGGCAAAGAACCAGACCCAGAGACCTGGTCTAGCCCAGCCCTGGCTTTCAAAAAAGAACCAGTAAGATCCTAAAGCTATGAAGCATTGATGATACTAAGATCTTAGAAGTATTTTTAAAAGTCTGGATGTGTGGGCACAAGTCTGCCCATCTCAGTGCACTCTCTACAAATAAAACGTGTTTGTGTATTTACAAATTCCACTTTGCTCAGCCTCTAAGGGTCTGATCCACTAGCACGCTTCACTACCTCTAGTCACAGCATGATGCAAAACCCATTCCATTTCTACAAGCAGAAACTCACATGCAATTTAAGGTTTTAGGATTCCGGAAGTTTCACCAAGGTGCATATCCAGAACTGCTGCAGCCCTGATTTGAGCATGTATAGACATTTCAGACACGCTGACCAGGCACCCAGCAACCAGCAACCACACATGCAACACGCCTAATGCACTTTGGCAGTGAGCATCAGCCAGCAACCCCCCGAAACTGTGGCAGCTGGAGGCATCATTCATGCAAAATGCATCAATGCTGCTGGCACAACAGAGAATCCAAATCTTCCCCCCTCCCAATTGCTACCCTAATTGCTAGAAACTGAACTAGGTTCTGGCTGACACCTCTTGCCCCCAGTCCTTGTGTTGCATTATAACAACGCAATACAATGGCCCTGCCTGAAACAGAGGTGTAAACCTTGCGGTTTAAAGATCCTCCAGAGACTTTCCTTTTCTTCATCCCTATTCTTTCATGTCCCACTGGCTGCCTTAGATGCTCCCTAGTCAGCACACTGGTTGTTTTGGTACTGATTCCTGACACCTCTGGTAAGTTTCTTAATTCCAAAGTCAAGTGGGTAAAAAAGTTAGGCATGGAGATATCAATCTAAAGAACACCAAAAAATCATCCTTTTTTCACAAGGCAGATCTCCAAGGAGACTGAAAGAGTGACCATACTGGTCAGCATAAAATCACCACTTCCAGGCTGCCTAGGCATGCAAGATGTCATAAATACTTGAATCCAGCAGCTGATGTTTAGGGATCTCACACGTATCCAACAAGAGGAATGTGATTAGTCCCTCAACAAGCTGTTTCTTCTCTAAATGCACGTAGTTTGGTGTACATGCAGTCACTCTGCCACTTTCTCTCTCAAATGTTTCTTCTTTTCCTCTTCAGAGAAAAAGAAAAATGCCAACAACCCATTCTTTGTGAGCAATTTCATCCTTTAACATACTGGATTTTGTTCAGGTCAAGTAACATTTTTGGTAAAGAATATAATTGCAATTGCCTGTTTCTAAGATCTTGTAAATAGCATGACACTATTTTAAAAACTTATGAAAAATGCATTTACAGTGTTCCTTTAAGTGTTTTAACACAGCTTCAGTTGAAATTGCTTTATTCCAAAGCAATTGAATATAGAGTATTTCTATAAGGACCTCTTTGTCTCTCTGCAAATCACTGAGATATACATACTTTTCAGAAAGAGAATGCACCAGAAAATATGCAACCTTACATTTTACTAGCCATAGTTATCTAGCAGCACAAAACATCAGTTGCTCTGTTCCTGAAGATTATGTTGTAGCTAAAGCAAAAGAGCATGATTAGCAGAGTCAAGTAGTAACTTATGCAAGTTCAGGTTTGGCACCATACAAACACACAGGCTTTATTCAGTATGGTAAAGCCATTCTACAGCCAAAGCAGAGGCAATTCCATAGATTGAAAGCAAAAAATTAAGCTAAAAATTCAGCAGCACATTCATGCCATCTTCCAGGAAATACAGTATCACATACCTCTTTGTCATACTCCTTGGACAACATAGACAAATAAAATAGATATTGGCCTAAACAAGTTGATCAGAAGACACATTGTTATCACTCAGGGCTGTAAGCTTGTCTACATTACAGCTCCAGGAGGAGTGCCTTTGACTTGTAGTTTGAGGCACACTTGGAAGAGCTTCTCTAACCTCCTGGGACACAAAGCTACATAGGAAGAGCAAATTATTTCCCAATGTGATAAAATCCAGAAAACTTTAAATACTTTTCAGCAGGCATCACAAAAGACAAGGTATATACATAACTGTTGGGTCCAGTAGCCCACTCATAGGCATGAAGCAAAGTCACCCTGCAATTCCTCTTACAGGGATGCCATAATGGAAAGGAGCAAGTTTCAAAAACTTGCCAAAACCACTGGCAGTTGCAACATGTGATCCCATCGGTACCTAACATACTAAAGACATAGAGCAACATCTTCCACCACCTCCTCTTGCCCCCACCTTGCTCTGGATAAGGAAAATTGGGGCCAGAGAGGAAATGGTAGTACAAAGACACAGGTAAACTCAATTGAGACAAAAACTCCACTGTAATAAAGATGCTTCTCAGGGTAACTCAGCGTCCACTGCAGAAGAGAGCTGTGTGGACATTTTTCACAGCTGAGCTGCTCCATGAGTGTCTTTTCTGGGATTATTCTTGCCAGTGGGCCCTGCAGAGTGCTTTGAGTCTTCTGAGACTAGGACTCAATCAGTCTCCCAAGGGTATGCATCATAAGCAAAGATTTATGCAGTAAAAGAAACCAAATGAAACTAAACACATAAACTATGATAGGCAGGACAGTGCAGTAAATGACTTGGTTTCTCCTCTGTTTCAGCTGCAGTCATCAGTCATGATACTTTGTACTTAGAAAAAGTCTGAAGTTATCAGCACTCATATAAATTCAATGTCCCTCTATCAGGCAAATTCTGGTCTCTTAAGAAATCAAGATGCAGTAATAAGTCATAAGCAGCATAAATACATGGGTTTTTTTCTGAGGGGAAAGTGGAAAGAACAGTCTTATGATACATACAGTGTTTAAGAATTTACATATTTCTGCACAGATCCAAAATATAACTATGCATGAGCAAGCACTGCTGGACCTGTACAGACTAGCAACAGGACTTTCCACGTGGATATTACACAGTGCTATCACATCCAAAATATTACCATGGTACCATTAAGTGCCATAACACTATTAAATTTCTAGTACATAAACTCAGAGGTGCTTCAGGGAAACAGATTGTTCTCTCCTTACTCACCAACCACTTTCCTCTCCAAAACTGATCTCATTGAGTGGCTGGAGCCTGTCCACAATGGACTCCATTCCTTTCATGGACACAGGAGCCCATCATGATGCCAGAATCCCTCACCTCTTCTTTTCTGAGGGCCCAACAAATCCATGTCCAATGCAATGCAATTCTTCTCTTCCATTTTGCTGGAGGAAGGGAAGAATGGCACGATTGAGGGCAAGAAGAGTGAATGTAATCTGTTCCCAGGCACACTCCACACTATGCTAGCACAGGAGAGACGAGCACGGCAGAAGGAGCTGAACAAAGAGGCAAAATGGAGCTGTATGATGCACAAAGGGACACACTGGGTGTGCATGGCAGCAAAATAACCAAAGTGGCATGGTTGTGTCAGCATCTAATAGACTTGGTGCTGTTTGCAATCACGTTTATTTGGAATTGAATTGCCATTGTGCCTGCATTTCAACCACTGCTTACCCAAACCTCACTAAGTCACATCATCCAGGGCAGGCACTGATCACTTCTGCAGACAAAAAGGTTTGTAGAGGCAGGGCCAGTGGTATCAATCCCTCACAGAACTCCAGTTAATACAGCTGAGATGATGCATCTTGCAGGACTGGGGTGTTCAGTGTGAGAACTCTGGCTATAGTAGCACCAAGACATACAAGGAGCCCATGCCTCGGGACTAACTATTTTTGATGTGACAAGGATTTAGGATTTTAAATGTAGATGTGGCAGTAACCAGAAACAACATTTAATTCCACTGATACAGCTTCCATAAGAAATAGTTTCAGAAAAACATAGAGAAAAGAGAAATTAAAAAAAAAGTTAAATACATGAAAATTGCATAACCAAATTTCTTTACCTTGCATTTGAACTATCCCAAACATTGTCACATAAGTTAGCAACAAATTTCTTTTTGTTACTTTACTGATGTGGTTCTGACACACATTTGTTCTTTGAAAGACTTACACATGCACTTAAAATTAAGCATGCAAGCAGTCCCATTGGGTACTGGTCTAAGGTTCATGCCTTCATTTGAACAGTCATTTTACAACTAGTTTTTTTTAGCATGCAATGTTTGTGTACAATTTGTTAAAAAGACAAAAATTTTAAAATTACTTATACAGTCTGGGTAGCACAAGCAACCAGTTCATGCCCAAGGGATAAAAATTCACACAGGACACACAAAAAAACAATTACATTAGAAAGAGAGATATTCCACAGTGTTTCAAAATCAACTCCTGTATCATTATTACACAGTTCATACAATTAGTGAAGTTTATTCACATGCTATCCAGAGATAAAGTTTAATGGAGTTCAAGTGCTTCCATGCTAAGCCACTGTTCTTACAGTTTTCTAGGCTTTGATTTATCTACCAAAATTTTGAGTTTGGAATTTTCATTAATGCAATTTTTAACTGTTTTGACAGTTAAAATGGTTATGAAATAAAAAGTTCAAAATATTATATATACTAGCTCCCATTATAAATACCAATTTCTGACCTTAAGTTGAACAGATAAAGTAACATAGTAGCAAAAGCAAAATCAACTACAGAAAGAAGTCTCATTGAGACATACCTTAGAACCTCCCACTGAAAATACATTTATATTTTACCAAGCAGTAGAACTTTAAAAAGACAGCAAGTCACACTTTGCACATGCATGAGACAACAGCTATGCCCAGAACTTGTAGCAGAATAGGGATCAAGGGTAACTGACATTCACTCAACACAAACATTTAATTTTGCTGTAAAATACACACCAGGTGAACAGCAAGGGGCATTAGCTAGACTATGTCAATTCTTTTTAGAACTATCTGGCTAAAGGGCAGAAAAACAACATTGTGATTGCATCGTTAAACACTCAAAATGAAGAAATAAGCAGGACACACTACCTAAAACATTAGTGCTTTGTACCTGCATTACCATAAAGATGTTCCACATAGCCTCTATTTTTGCACAATGCAGAAAAAGAAGCCAGTACCTAGGATGGTAATTTAGTTACCAATGGGGTAAAAATCTACTGGAAAATCTCACCTCTGGTTTTTAGTGGAAATCTGTGTGAATATAATTTACAATGGAGTTTTCCCAAAACATTTCCAGAAAATGTTTTTGAAGTTTAAGAAAAGCCACTGATGTGTAACACACATTGTTTAAAATGTTGTATAAGTTGCAAACATTGAGTTATATACAATGAAGGAAATTAAACAGGGCTGTAGTGCCCATTTCTTAATACCTGAGTGCTTAACTATGCAGCCTTAACAGTATCCCATTTGGGTTTTCCTTTTGAGAGACTGAATTCCTAGAGTTTGCTTAAAATGTCAACATTTGAAATCTTGCAAGCATAGACCAATTACATCCAATCTCAAAGACTCATATGCCTAAAACGGTATAATTAAAAAATTAAAGGAAGCGGTCATGCAGGATACTGGCAAGGAAAAATGACTAAAGAAATTTTAGAAAAAGCATTTAACTCACCAGTCCATTGTTTGGCTGAGGTGAAAAAGGCAAACATTACTGAGATGCATCAGTGAGGAAGTTAGAACACAAATCAAGGCCCGTGCCTGCAAGCACATGTGAATAACTTCAGGCCCAGAAGCTCTTTCCGTGGCAAAGTTATTCATATGTGTGCTTGCAGAACCTAAGCTCAGACAGTACAAAATGCACATTTTGCTACTGACCTCAGTATAAACAGAAATTCACCTGTGTTTAACTGTTTCAACTGAAAAAGACAAAAACCCCCTTGAAGTCTTGCAAGGTAACACAATTAATCCATTCTAGCTGCTCACAGTTTTTGTTTGTTTGTTGTTAACATAAGTCTCTCAGAACGTGTTTAGGCTTACAAACCTGAAGGCTTCCTTGGAAGCTATGTGAGGACTGTACACCCTGGGGTACAAAGAGCTGTATTTCTGCCTTGCAATACACCAAGAATGCTTATGACATGACAATTAAGCCATTATTCTTTTTATTGGGTATGCCTCTGCCAAGCCTGATGTAACCTGACATGTACAATATTCAACTAGGTGTCTCTTAAAGTATTGAGTCTTTCCAACATATGCTTGTGTAGATTTTGGGGATCTGAACTGTGTAAGAAATCTAGCCTAAAGAAAAAGAACACCATGCAAATGTGTAGCACTAACTACACATACAGTATTTTTAAATATACGTGACTAGCATATGTTCAAATGGATTGCAGATCACAAACCATTGCTTGGAGAAGAGAACTTATGTAAAAGGTTCAAAGAGCCAGAGAATAGAAGACTTTAAAGTCTTTAGACACCAACAGTTTGGTAAGATGCAACTGATATCCGTGTATGGACCACTAGGCAATCAAAAAAAATTTTAAAAGGCTAGATAGCTGAGATTCAGAAATAGTGAACACGGGATTTGGGGATGCCTGAGGGCACTAGCAATGAGGGATCAAATATTGCTCAATCCACTAAAACAGCATGCAGTTCAGATAACCTAAGTTCTTACTGAGAAAGGTGCTGACCAAAGCAGCTCTGTCCTACTCTAGCTGAAATAAAGGAGTTCATAACTCTGGCCACACTGATCCATGTGCTGCCTTGAGTTGTTTGGGGAAACTTTATTTCCTGATGTTTCCTCAATGTATGTAAATTTCATCACTGACTTCAATAAAAGGACATGGAGTAATTTCTTTTTGAAGTGTCACTATTCAAATATGAAACCTAATGAAAGTAGTAAGTTTTGAAATACCAACGCTATATCTAATTTTATCTCCCTTTAGATATGGCCTTGATCCAGCTAATGGCTAATTTATTTCTGGGATGGGAGTATATTATTAGTATTTCCCTATGTTTATTCTTCTGATCAGCAAAAAAGCGTAAATGGCAGGTATCCACCAGACAGAAGAGCACTGAGAAGTAAAAACGGTTGGAAATGACAGCCAGATGTGATAAGAGAAGGTAAAATAAGGTGCATGGAGAAAATGGGAGAAAAATCAAAAAGGGACTATCGCGCTAAGGCCTGCGAGCAGGACAGGGCCAACATCTGTGCCCGCTCCGGGACCGGCCATGCCGCCCCCAGAACCCGCTGCATGTCCTGCCCATACAGGTGTGTGTGTCCGCATGTACAACACGTGTGTGCGTGTATCCTCCTGCATCTGTACGTGTGCAACAAGGGGCACGGCGGGGCTCTCACTCGGGCACTACTGGGCCCAAATGCGCTTGGGGGAGCCGCCGCCGGGCCAGGGCACGGGTGCCCGGCGGGGCCTCGCCGGGGAGAGCGACACGGATATCGACACCGGCACCGATACCGGCACCGGCACGACACCGGCCCCGGCCCCGGCCGCGGGAGGCGCCGTGCAGTGTCATTCCCGCCGGTGATGCATCGCCAGCGGAGCGCAGGCCCGCTGCTCCCGGCGCGGGCAGTGCGGATCCTCGCCGCGCTGGCACCCGGCCCCGCCGGCCGGGGGCCGCCCGCTGCCCACCTCCCGCTCCCCCGGGGCCGGCGGCGAGCGGCCGCCGAGCCGCCAGGAGGAGGAGGAGGAGGAGGAGGAGGAGGAGGCGCCACCGCCAGTTCGTCAAGGACAGGCCCGAGGTCAACCCCGGCTGCCGCCCCGCCGCGGCCCCTTCCCCACGCCGCCCGCCGCCTGCCCGCCCGCCGGCGGCGGTGCCTTACCTTGGCAGCCATGCTGTGCCCGGCGCGGCCACCCCTTCCCGTCCCTTCCCTTCCTCCGCTCCCCTCCCTTCCGACCGCGGCGCGCAGCTTCCCCGCCTGCGCACCAGCCCGCCAGCGCCGGCCGTCACCGCTCCTCTCGCAGGCAAGGACGGGGCGCCGCCCCCGCCCGGCCCCGCCGCGGCCCCGTGATCGCCCGGCGCGGTCCGGACCGGCCCCGCGGCCCCGTGATCGCCCGGCGCGGTCCGGACCGGCCCCGTGATCGCCCGGCGCGGTCCGGACCGGCCCCGCGGCCCCGCGGCCCCGCGCCGTGCGCCGGGCGAGGCGGAGGGAGATGCGGCCTCGGGCCCCGAGGGACGCCGGCATCGCGGGGCGAGCACCGCCTCATGCCGGCGAAGGGCCCAGCTGCCCCCGGCTCCCCCGCGGTTGCGGCTGGTGGCCCAGCGGGAGCATGGGGACTCCCAGCTCCTGACGGTGACAGTGACACCAGTGGGTGACTCGCGCTGCTGACCCCGGGGAATGCCCCCGGCGTGTTCGGAGGACAGCGGGGCGGGCAGCAGAAGGATGCCAACACCTTCACATCAAACCCTGCTGTGCTGCCCAGCGCTGTTTTCTTCCCCCCAAGGGTGTTCGAGGGATGTTTCATCCAGTTGCAGCATCCCCAGCAGTCATTCCGGTGTGTGCCAAGAACGAGCTGTGCCTTCGACCAAATGTCAGTGCAGTGCTGGTTCCTAAGCCAGCATGACGCTCAAGTAACCCCGCGGCGGTGCGGGGCTGTACCCAAGGTGCTTCTGGGGGGATTTTAGGCTGGACTGAGGCTGGCAGCTGAGGCAGGGAGCTTGCCACGTGCGTGTGACTGAAAGGTTGTTACAATAACAGCTCCAGGGCAAGTTTTTGACTTAGTAATGTTGAATCAAGTTAGTCATAGCTTTGAGGTAGGTATTTCAGCACTTTCCCTTAAACTGAGTTTTGTAAAGATGCTAAAAAGACAAAGGATCCCAGAGACATCTATATTATAAACCAAAACCAATTAACTCTTTAATTGCTATTAGTTGTCCTAGAGAGACACAGTAGAGGAATTATAAGGATTCCTAAATGCATCCCCTCTTTAGAAAATTTGTAAGGACTCATAAACATATCTGTACTTGCCAACTACAAATCTGTGGAAAATGTGTTTATGTTTTCAGTCCAGCGAGTTAACTACTCCTGGTGTTTGAGCAAACTGTACTCTTCCCCCGTGTCCCTTGGAGGTTTCTTCATCATATGTGAGGCCCAGCATCAGATATATCCCCTTCTCAGCAGTCTCCCAGTCACAGCTTCTTGTAAAAACCTCCCATGTGCTGGATTCTCTTCTACTTGCCCCACATATGTGTTCCCATTGCATGTGCTCAGCTCTTCTGTGAGACAGCACAGCCTTTCTCTTGCTGCATCTCCCTGACCTAGAAAATAGTAGTTAGATCAAAGCTGACTTGAAGCCTTCCTCCAACCCCACTTTTTCAAATAAACATCAAAAAAACCCCAGATTATGTAGTGCTTAACTGCAAACTAGATAAGTAAATAATGTCACCTTGTCATAAATGAATAGATAATAGCAGTCCGTTTATAAACAATAGAAAACAATCTTAGATTATTTTAATGATACCACTAAGAAGAGAAAAATTACATAGAGAAAATAACATAATGATTGTCTTAGAATACAAATACTACATTCTGTGTATATTCATAAGTCAGGATATTTAGATATGAGCCTGAAAGTCAGCCCTATTGAGCTTTATTTTTGTGAAAACAGGCAAGACTGCTAAGAAAATTACTAGAATTCTCATGTTATACTGATACACGGTCTTGAGCTAATTGCCAAGGAAAAGCACAAGTCAAAAAAACTGCCTATGTTTCAAGTAGACTGGTGGTGAAATTCAGAGAGTGGGGGAAAAGGATAGTCCTGGAAAGCCTTATTCAACTATTCCCTAACTGCAACAGCACTTGACCTCTTTTAATACATAGAAGTATAGAATCGTGGAATGATTTGCTTTGGAAGGGATCTCTGAAGATCATCTAGTCCCAGGCCTCTGCAATAAATAGGGATATCTTCCACCAAACCAGTTTACTCAGTTTGTTCAAGATCACGTGGGATGGGTGGATTCCCCATCCAACCTGATCTTGAATATTTAGGGGGATGGGGCATCTACCACCTCTCTGGGCAACCTGTTCCAGTGTTTCAAAAAATGTCCTTTATCTAGCCTAAATTAATTTCCCATCCTTCAAGAGCCCTCCTCAAGACCTGAGCTTGCCTTCAGCCCTGCCTTAGTCCTGACAAGACTGAAAGGTCCTGCCTCACTTGCAAGAAAACCTGAGTTTGGCCTCACAGGTCTCTGATCATGACCAACACGCACATACAGGCCCAAGTTCCTTATCTTCATAGAAAAGGCAGTGGAGGCTAATGCTGTTGATGTTTTAGATGACAAACAGTATAACGTGGACTACAGCACTCTCCTTGGCCACATAATCAACTTGTTTTCAAAGTCCACTGTTGACTGAGGCTATGTTCAATCACATGTGTCATACTCATTTCAGTATGTTTTGACCACAAAGTCTTAGACTGCTCTGGGGAAGAGAGGAGGAGCATATTTCATTCTTTCTAGTGAAGATATATCATTGTGAAGTGGAGAACCCAAGATCTGCTGGACTGGAGAGAAACATGACTCTCTTATATAGTAGAATGCAATAAGATGAGGGTGAAGCTGTGAGTCAGTTTTCATTACAAAGCATACAAATATTATTTAGAGAAGTCAAGACATTTCAAGGCTCCCTTCTACAAAGAGAAGCAGCCTAGAGTTAGCTCCTTCTTGTTATCTCTTCTAATAGGGTATCTTGAATTTGTTTGTACACATGGGAATGGGTTTTGCAGGAAAAGCTGTAGCTTGTTTCCAAAAGAAGCCACAACTAAGTATCTGGACACTGTCCTTGAGGTGAAAAATTAGATTTTGATAGTTTTCCTGTAGAAGACAGAATGAGAGCTGATTCACTACTCGATGTTTTAATGAGGTATTGTATAGCAGGGCAACATTTCTCAATAGACACATACGATCTTCACTGAGATTATTAACAATTATTCTGGAGACACCACAGCCTGGGGATGGTGATTTTTTAGACTTGCTAAATGACTGATAAAAGATTAACATTTATTTATTGACAGTGTAAGGCAGAGCTCAGAGTGCTGGCTATTTTGAATCTTATTTGTTGCTGTTTCTCTTACGACTATGATTACTGTTTCTATGATTTCTCTAACAAAGTTCTGGATTTTGTATGGGCAGACAGATGCCTAAAATGTAGGCATTGCAGCATGTAGCTTAAAGGCAAATAAATATCTTCTTGGTTCTAGAAAGATCTGAGAGTGTCAGGAGAGATCTGGAAGGACTGGAGCTGGGCAAATCAGACTGGACAGATCTGGATTACAAACTATCTTGGTGAAAGGCTGCGACAAAGTGAAGACTGACCCAAGGACCTCAAGATCTGTGCTGCTATCCAAATTACTGAGCTGTTTGCCTCAGTACACCTTCTCTCTGCCTCACAACATAGAAACTATCCTCCAGATGGTTCCTTCTGTGTTACATTGTATGTTCAGCAACACGGATATTTTCCTGTGTGCTAATTTACCACAAAACTGGCACCAAGTACATCTTCCTACAAGTACAGCTGGTAGTCAAATAAACCAAGGGACCTTAATCCCAATGGGAAAGAGCTGGATATTCAAAAGAAATGAGCACAAGGTTTTCCTGAGAAGATCTGGTTTCTTGAAATTCTTTATTGACCTCTCTCCTTCAATGAAGTCTTAAGGGAAGGCATGAAGCAGTATCCCCTTCCTTAGGTCAAAGGTTTGGCTTGGATTTTTGTTCTTTCTGTGTTTTTTGGTTTGGTTTGGTGTTTTTTCTTAATAAAGGATGTTTGGCTGATGTGAGTTAGCACATCAGTTTTAGTGACTCTTTGCCAAGAATTTGTGCTTGCACAGTAGGCCTAACCCTGAGAATTTCTCTAATAAAATATGACTCACTCTGAATGAATCATTCACAATTCTTCTGTTTGAAGGATATTCACTGCAGATCACGATTTCCTCAAATGTATTTACTGTTTTTCTGGTTATTTTATAACATTGTCTAATGATTGTCAATATTTTTTGTTGCTGTTGTACTTTTTAAAGTCACACATGTTCGTAATTTTGTTGTTTATTTGTGATTTTTGAGAAGGTCAGTCAAACATGATTTTATTCCCTTTCCTAAAACAAGGTTTTCAAGTACTTTTACATGCATGTCTAGAATTCATTGTCTATCAATTGCCAATGAAAAAACAGATTGGTCATTTAAATAGTTCAACAAAAAGTGAATATAAAAGCAACATGTTGAAGTATGAATAATTCATTTAAAAATCCTTACAAATGGTAGCATATTTTCACAGCTTTCCCATCTCAAAATGCAACACTGTCTCCCAGTGTGTGTATTACGTCTACTAGGAGAGTGGAATTCACAAAGTTGGAAGGAGACAACTGTGATTCTGTCCTACAGCTGATAATGGCATTTACTCAGGCATTGCTGTAAAAATGAAGCAGCTGACAATGCTTTACCAAAGCTATGGTTTAGAAATGCACCTGAAATAACTAAAGAAACATTGCTGCTGATGATGAGTAGGGGGTTAATTCTTCTGTTGGTGTAAATCAGCGTAGGTGGTAGATTTGTGCTGATTTACATTGGTAAAGCCCCAAAGATAGAGGGGATACAGGACAAATGAAAGATGCTATATTTATTTCATAAGGGAAAAATACTTCGTAAGTCAGGCACATCATTGGCATGAATAAGTTATGAAAAATCTTCACAGCCAAAAGAACATAATCATCCTTCATGTATAACAGATTTGTTTATTCTGTAAAGATTCATTTCAGTTGATTAATTATCAGTATCTGCTGATGGTGGAGGTAACAAGCCATCTCTGATGAGAGAATCATTTTAGGACATGCTCAGAATATTTTATCACCTAGTGCAAGTTGTGTATGCTTAGAATATTTATCATACTGTGTACTAATAGTATCACATTTTATAAGCTAAGTACTGAATGTAAATTGTATTACAGATATAGGAGTTACCTATATTTTTCTTGGGATTTTTTTAAAAGAGGGATGTAAAAAAAATAAAGCCTTGTAACAGTTGTGTTTGCATGTCAAGTGCTGAACTGTTCTGCATTAAATCATTGTTATTCTGGACCAGTAAAAATTTGCATAAGTGCAGATGGCAGCTCCTAACAATCATATCAGAATTGTTTCACCATACACCAAATCCAACCAGTACCAGGCACATTGCACACTCACTAGCCATTATTCATAGATGGAAGGTTTATCAAGAGATAAATTACCTTATTTTTCCTGCAGTTTTATTTATTACCTAAACTAAATTGCAATTCCAAGTTAAAATACCATAAGAGGGATTAGATCATCTCAATACTGAAGCATTTATGAAGAGGGAAAAATTATAATAAATCTATCAATCACTGCAAAATAAAAAGCAAAAGTAGATCAGATTTTTAATATATTATATTAATTTGCTATTTATGAAGTTAACCTTAGTCACCAAAATACCTAGAATATAAGGTATTATCCCTAACAATACAGACTGAAATCTGTTGCTAAATCCATTGAATAGATACATTACTTCAATCAGACTTTAGTCTCAGAATAGACTAGGCATCATTTAACAACCTTTGTAGGTCTTTATAGTGTAAGTACAAATGTCTGCTTATGCTGAACTTGCATTGTGTGCAAGAGGACTGGTGGATTTTGATTAGCCAAAATTTTGCAGAATGTAACAGAAACTCTACAGAGTTTTGTATGAAGCACTGAGTTTCTCTTAGCTTCAACAAACTTACATGTTTAAAAATATAAAAGATTTGGTCATCTTGAAACTCAATGTTTTCTTACATTCTCCATCCAAACCCCATAATTTTGTATTTTCCATGGAGATAAAGCATTTATTAAGTATTAATACACATTTCCAAAGGACCCACTGTGAGCTAGTCTTTTTAGAAAAGAAAGATGGTCCATCTCAAAGTCCTTTAAAACCAAGTGGAGTTTTTTATTAGTTTCAGTGCTTTCCTTAAAGCTGAAGACTATCACCTACCTTGGTATTTACGGTATTTACAGCTCTCTGTTATCAGTGTGTGCCAGCTTTTGGTATTTGTTTTGTTAAAATGAGATGGATTGAGGCAAAAGTTCAAAAGGTTTTTAATTACTTACAAGATTGGAACCACTGATAGCAAGTGTGTTTACCTAGGGAAGATGGTAACTTCTAATTATTTGGAGTACTTGTTTTTAATTTCATTACCAAGAAATGCAGGTCACGCTGCTTTTGTATGCATCTGGTCAAAAGTCAGCTAGCATCCAGTTTCAAACAGGCCTGAGAAAAAAGCAGCACTCTCAGAGGAATTATATTCCTCTACATTTTTTAAAAAACCAGCAGCCTGATAAGGAATAAAGAATTCTTGTTGCTTTCACTGAAGAACTGACTGCACTGTAGGTTTATCTCTCGATTTCAGAGAATTCCTATCTAAAGGGGCACTAGGAAAGCCTAACTACAGAGGAACACATCAGCCCAGCTACTTATCTCTTCAAGCTCCAGAAGAATCCACAGGAGATCAGACTTTCTAGGTTGCTCTGCTCACATTGCTGCTTGCTTGGTGGATTGTTTCCCTCCTCTTTTCTCTTTTCATTTTGTTTCCTGTTGTTTTCAGTTTGGTTGGAATTAGCCTTGGTGAGGTGGGAAGAAGCCATCTGGGTCTGTGGTTTCATGAAGCAGGCAAGATATTTCTTAGGATGAGTTGTATTATCAGTGGTGACTTAGTAAAAATGAGATGTGCAGCTTTTGTGGTTTTGTGTCTCAGAGATTTCTAGCCAAGTGTCCACACTTTACATATCAGAAGGAGATTTTCAAGGCATTCAAGTTCCTAAAAGTTTAACTGAGACAAATGTTTTAGTTGTTTCATCCACTATTTCTGTAGTTAGCAAGACTTAAACAACAGATGCAGAAAATCCCCTGCTATGCTTGCTGAAATCAGTAGGAAAATTCCCATCTGGGATTATGATTTATCTTCTATTAGATTTTGTGGGTGGATAGAGGTGTATGAGGCAGAAAAGAATTCATCTTTTTTTCTCCTTTTCCACTGCTTCTGCTACAGCAACAGAGCTAATCACATGTGAGTCAGCAAAGTGTCCTTTTCCAGGTAGAGAAAGGAAAATTTGCAAAGGGAAAAAAATGTTCATCTCTGCTGTGGTGAGGAGAACCACTTTGTCATGTGTTGTTTTTCTTGTTTCTATTAATAAAGAGTGGCATAAAGTGCACATCATTGAAATGTTCATTGCCTGGTTAGGGAATCCATTGCCTTAGCCTTCTGCAGGGGCATCAGAGAAATAGTCATAAAATGCACTCAAGGCCTGTGTACTTTCCTCTTTTTTCTAGAATATCCCTGTCAGTACAGAGCACATGCAATCACTGTGAGACTCTTAACTAGATTCAGCCAGGTAGAATTCAAATAAATAGGGTGTATTTATTGAGAGAATACATGCACCTTTTGCTCCCAGGAATTGATTACCCTTCTTGAATCCTCAGCCATGAATCACATGCTAAGGTGATAACCAGAACTGAAGATGTACAGGTTGGCTGTTCTTCCATTAGGGACTGGCACTTTATTTAGTGAGAATCCACTCAGTTTCTTTTTTTGCCTGTTTGAAACTGGGCTTTATGAGATTCACACAGAAGTTGAATCTAAAAAGCATTTGAAACTTCAGAAGAGTATTGGTGACTACTTAATATTATGGCTTATTGGAGGAATTGTGTCTTTAAGAGATGCCTAAAGGAGCCAATTAGTATTGTTATATCATTTGGAATTGATATAGAATAGCATTTTGCAGCAGCAACTCTTATAGTTGCAAGTCTTTCAGTGGATGAGACACATCTGTAAGACTTCTTGACTGGGTGATTGGCAAAATGCAATACTTATCTCCCACTCTGTCAATCTTGCATTGGTTCCCAAATATTTCCCTAGGTATATAGCGGAGATTTTGGTCTTGGTTTGTTTGCTCTTAAAAGCTAAGCAAACTAACAGCCTTCTCTTTATTTCTTTGTTGTACTTGATATCAAGTAGAAGATCCATATCCTGTAACACTTGGCTTCAGTAGAAATGACTTTCAGCTCCAAAATGTGTTTCCTCTTAATTCTGGAAGGCCTGAGTTTGCTGACCTGCAGTGCATGTTGAGAGCCTGTTGTTAAGTACATTTCTGGACAGAAGCTGAGGAGATGAGTCCTGCTCAGCTTCTGTGGAAGTGTCTACCTAACTTTGCATTGACACATTCTAAGTGAAACTTAGCAAATCACACCTTTTGAAAGTCTTGTTAGTCCCAGTCAGAGGTTTTTCTCTGGAGGAAAGAAAATACTCCATGAGTGATTATGCAAAAACAATCTCAGCCTAAGCCTCTAAGATACCACTTTCTGTTTCAGGGAGAAACTGTAGATGCTTAGGTCAAGTATCACAATAGCTGAGCTTTCAGATTCCTTTCAGGCAGATCCTCTATATTCTTGTTACTAAAATCAAAGATACTCAAAGATACTTTGGTGCCAGGGAGTTTGAAATGCTTGTGTAAATCATTAACATGGACCATTTATTCTGACCACAGCTACATGGTCTAAAGTTGATATATGGAATCTGTTAATCATTACTCATAAACTACTTGCTGCATATCAGAAGGTGACGGCAAAAGCTCCTGCCAACTTTTCAGAGGTCAGTACCTCAGGTTCTCTTTGCTTAACTAACCTGCATCCAGCTTTTGTAAGTCATCCTGAAATGCCTAGTCAGGTGTTTTTTGTAACCTCTGACACTTGAAGAGAAATCCTAACTTCTCTGTGTCAGATACATGAAAAGATGGTGAAACAGTTGGGAATGTTATTCCAAAGCTATTTTTTTGCTTTTCCCCTCAATAGAATCAGGAGGTACCACAACCTCAGAGAAGCCACCATGTGTGGTTCTGCAAGTCTCAGGGCCAGGAATTGACATTCCTTAGAGGACTTGATCCAGTAGGGATTTTGTTCCCTGAACAAATTTTCACACGGTGTGGCTTGGGTACACTAGAGACTGTTAAAGCATCAGGAATATCTGCAGAAATGCTGGTGCCTCTCAGTTGCTTGGTGTCTGCTGATTTTTTTTATTCCTAACTCATTATGTTGTGATGCAGAAAATATTCTGCTCTTTCCCCAATAGCTTCTCATGAACCTCCTTATCTGGCCAATTGCCTTTCTCTTTCATTCTCTTTTTCTCATTCATTTCCTTTTGCCCCCTTTCATTCCTTCTGCCACTGAGCAGCCTTGCTCAGTCTGACTTTTTTCTAGTCCGGGTTCTTGAAACCTCATCCTTCTTCAGTTCACCAGTTTTCCTTTCCTAGCCCAGGCTTGAAGTCCTTTGCCATTCTGTATAAGACTTTTCTATGACTCCTCTTCCTCTGCCTCACTTTTCTTACCTCAAACTCTGATTCTGTAACCTAGCACATCAGTTCTGACTTGTTTCTCTTGTGCCTTAATTGAACCATTTTATCCTCTCTTGTGCAGTGAAGCAGAAAAGAAATTCCTTAATTGTAGTTTGGATCTAAAGTGCTGCATTATCCAACAACATCAAAGAGTAGCCTTTCTATGGAAATGTGGGGAGCCAACATCCTTCAGTTGCTGAATCAATGTAAAACAAATATTTAAAGAATTTCAATACCAACCCTGAGCAAACCATTACTGCGAATCTGCAGACTTTTCCAAATTTTTCAAAGTTTTATTCTCATCCAAATTAGATCATTTTACTGGTATGCAGTAATAAAAAGACATATCCCTGATACAAGTATTAGCTCTCTATTAGTTTCCATCCATTTGTTCCAGAATAGGGTGAATGCCACAGCTAACTGTCTGAAAAGATGTTTAGAATTGAAAATACATTTCTTTGCATGTTGTTCTTCAGGATGACTGCATCAGTTTTGCTCAGACTTTCAAAAAAAGTTACTGTGAGCCAGTCAGCTCTATTGAATACTATGGCCCAGTGAGATGGGTTAATCTAGCAATTGAAAAAATCATATAATATAAAGTGCTGAAAAAACTTTATTTTTTTTCTAGTTGTATGATGGATAAGTTGTGTAATCTCATTTTTTCTTTATTTAATTTTTTTTTTATGAGACAGAATGTAAGTAGGTACAATTAGAAGTAGTAGAACAGCAGAAGAATAACTGTGATTGCTTGTTGTATTGAAGTACTAGATGAGAGATTCCACTTGCTCTGAAGAAAGGAGCAAGTTATAAAAAATAGCTCAGATTAAATGCACTATTTTTGCCAGAATTAAAATGCTTTGTATGTTCAGTCTTCTAGAAAGGTAAATGCCTGCACAGAATATATATAGAAAGTCTTGACATTCCTTGAAACAATCATTGATCAGCCTCAAACAAGGTATGTTGGTCCTTAGAGAATGACAGAAAATTACAACAGATTAAGAATATTTACTTTGGCAAGACAGAACTAAAGTTTCTGAAGGAAAATGCTTTTTGACACTGCTGTAGAAATTATCATGTAACAGTAGAAAGCATTCCAACTAGAAATGGGATTTATAAAAACTATTGATTTCTTTGTTGTCTTTTGCTTCAGCTAGTACCCAGTTTTATTCCTTTAACTATTCTTCAACTTGGACCTAATTGCAGATGTAGGGTGAAAGTGGGTTACAAATTTAAATTTGCAAATGAAAAAGAAATATCAATTCTACTCTACTGGAGAAAATAGAGACATTTAGTTGAATGCAACTTTTGATGTAGAAGTTAGGATTCCCAGATTTAAAAAAACTTGCACATTACAGATATTATTACAACACTCATGGTTTGGCAGTGCTCTCTATAAATACATTGTTTCTTAATAATTTTCTCAGGAATTTCAGGCCTCATGATGATCAATACCCTTAAACATAATATTTTATGGAAGAGTGTGGTGCACTCCTGAAGTAGTGTGAATAAAGATCACAGATCCCACCTTTAGGTTTGCACAGTTTTCTTGCTGAATAAGTGAAAAATAATAGATTGCATTGACTATATGCACCATTCATTTTTAGTGGAAACTAAAACTTTAGTGGAGTTTTAAAGTGCTGCAATATATCCTTACAGTTCTTCAGAGTGGAAGTTACATACACATGATTGCTTTCATCTCATGCCTGGAAGAAATGCTGCAGTAGACATGTTGGGTTAGCTGCAAGTTGAGGGAAAAGGTTTTTAATAGATGCACAATAAAAACTGGTTAAAGGTACTGCTGTTGAAGAACAAAGTTATAAAGAATAAAGAATAAACCAAAGGCTGAACTGAAAGGTTTGATTTTTTAATTATAGATTAATTAATTCTAAATTCTTAATGTTCACTTCTTCTCAAGAAGCAAACCAAAACAATGTTCTAGTTTTATTCTAAAGTCATCATTAGCTGTAAATCCTATTTCTCATTGAAGCAAAGCAAATATAAAAAAATAATCTTCCATTACAGAGATGTATTGCTAGTTCTGAGAAATTCAGTTTATCTTCAGTGCATCCAAATTTGTAAATGACCACTTTTCAAGCTGAAGAATATTCCTGAAAACTTGTCATTTTCCTATTAATGTTTTTTGCAATCCTTTCTGCACTGCTATGACATTTTTAAGCTGCAGATCTCCAGTGTTGTTTTCCAAGGGAAGTTATTTCCATTGCCTGAGCAAGTGAACTGTGCAAAACAGGCCACGAAGCAGGAAAAGGAGAATGAATGTCTGAAGGAAAACAACCACAACTATGAGCAACAATTGCAATGAATGAACCAGGGGAGTCTGAGGTTTTGCAGCTCTCTCAAACTAGCCTTTAGAAAGCAAAAGTAGATTCAGGTCACAAACATGTTTACTTGTTGGGTCAGTTTTGTGATGTGTATTTTCCTTAAGGCCCCAGGCAGGCAATTTTTACCAAGGGTATATGACAACATAAGCTGTGGCTTAGAATTCAGATTTCAACTAAGGAAATCCAGAGCAAGACTTAGTTAAAGAAACTAATCACATTCTCCAGAGTAGGTCTAATGGCCTTGAATCACATGAGTGAAAATCCTTCTGAGGCCAACAGCAGTATTTGCTGGAGTGGAGAACACTCTTAAGGAAAAATGAGCCATTGATCCAAACTCTGTATAGTCTATAGCTTTAGGCAAAGCTGATGTTTGCTCACATTGGATGTTCTGGCAGGTATAGTAGTTGACCTCTGTCTGCAGAATGCAGTCACAGAGGTGTCCTCCTCTTCATTTACGTTTGTAGTCATTCCCCTGTAGTCATAGGTGATTCAGGAAGCCATTTACAAAAGTTGTCTCCTCAATTGAATAACCATGAAACTCTGGCATCTCTCTGATTATTTGCTGTGAGCTTTGCTTAGACAAATCCACATTCATATGTAGGATCATGTCTGCTTGTCTAAAAACTCATCAGTAAACACTAGAATGTGAACACAGCAAAGGGTATTTGAGCTGTTTTCACCTTGCTCAGTTTTTCACTGTTTTCTCTAGTCCAGCTGGAATGGATTCAGGTGATACAAATGTCAAATTTTGCCTTGGAAACTGATAATAATTTGTGCATACAGGCAATGGTGAGGAAATCCCTTCAGAAGCTTAAGTAGAGTCTTAGTGTCTGCAGGACAAAGTAGTAAGTATGAGCAGGAGGAATGTATTTCAAAATGCTAGCACTTCCACTCTCTCTGTACAGGCTCACACACTTTGTCAGCTTCAAAGAAAAGCACAAAATTGTTGTGAAAGGGTACCTGCTCCTTTTAGCCCATACCACTCACACGGTCTTTAGACTGATTTTGGTATCCTACAATACCAATCAGTCACCAGGGAGAAAACAGAAAGCAGGAGCAAAGAGCATGACATGTTATTAAGAATAAAAGCAGGCATCAGTCCTTACTATGTAATGGAATTAAAGCAGTAAACAATGATGGCATTTCTGACACATCTGCATTTAGTGGGTATCTGACTGAGGATATTATACTTGATTTCCATCAAGTTAATCTCAAAACATTAATGAGACAAAAGCAAGCAAAAGTTAAAGGGATAAAGGGCAGAAAGCAGAAGAATCTGAGGAGATACTGAAAACAACTGAAGTTATTTGCTTCATGAAGAAGATGGTATTTGTGTTGTAAGAAAAAATTGCTCCAGAAAAAAAACTAGCTTAGTAGTCTTGACTTTCTCAAAAATTCAAGAGCAGACTGAGTTTCAAAGAAATCGAAAGGCAATGCCTGAAACTACAAAAAGAGATGCCCTTTTCCACTGCACATAATTACATTTTTGAAGACACTACTACAAAATGCTACTGCATTAAGGTACTCAAGACCAAACAGATTATTATTTTTTGTTATGAATACTAAGAATCCCATTCTATTATGTTTACTAGAATAAAACTATATTGAATCCATAAATTGTGTTTGAATTTTAGAAAATGCTGCTGGATCCAAGAAAAGATAACTTTGCTGGAGTTTTGGGGGTTTTGTAACTTAGAATTGTGTTCTGTGGGTAATTTTTATTATGGTTTGAAAGAATGACTACTTTTGAGTAATAAGAATGCTATATTGCCTGAGATGGAAAGACTCTATTGCTGTGCATACATCCTGAAATAAGAATATCCCTTTTTATACTGCTTCATCATTTTCCCCTTCTTTTGAACACTTGTTCATCAGCTACTTATGTCTTTGGTTTTGAGTTTGATTACAAACACTTTTATTTCCTCAAAAGAGCTTTTAACTCTTTGTTCTCTTTGATTCCACATTTTCCTAAAGCTCATGGGTTTCTAGGATTTGGGTGCTCCAGTCTAGGTCTTCAGCCATTCTTTGTTATTGGTGTTACCATTTATTAAATTTATGTTAGAATCAGTGACTCCAACAGAGATTGGCTGTGTTATATATGTTATAATCAATCAAAAGTATTTAAAACACGTAATTATTTGTTTCTATAGAAGGTCAAATTATAAATTTAATTTATAAATTAAAATTTTGACCTGTGAAAAATACTAGAGATCTGCTTGTTGTTTTCTTTGTCTATGCAAATCACTCCAAAATAACTCCCATGGAGTGTCTCACCATTTGGTTTTTATTCAATCCATGTTGGGTTTGATCATACTGATGAGACAGGGGTGTTGTACTGCTACAGCCTCAGCATTGGGAAATAAGGTTGTATTTCTTCTGATGCCAGAGCTGCCTTGTTCAAAACAAGCAGGAAACTCTCTGCTGTCTAAGACTCTTAAAAGGGACTTAATTCCATGAAATTATAAATTGGTGCTAATAGCTGTGTCCAGCAATGAGGAGCTGTTGTGATGTGCCCTTTTCAGGCACACTTTGGCCCTTCTATCATCACACCAGATGATCACCTGTAGCCATATGTCTGTGCAGCCCCAGTTTGGCTCATTGCCTCCCTGGCCTAAAGAAGCCTCAGCTTCTGCTTTTTGCTATTTATAAGGAGCACTCTGATTTCAAACTGTGAAATGTCAGACTGATTTTAACAGCCTGGTCCAGCTAGCCAGACCCAAAAAATTATTTTCTTACAACATTAAATCTTGAAGGCAATGGCAAAATGGTCTCTAAATGGGCAGAAGAACCCATGTATGTAGTGCACTGAGGTCTCAGAGGTCATTCAGGATCAGATCCCTATTTGGAAATGACAGAGCTTTTTATAAACTTCAAAAGAAAGAATGAAGGTTTCCACAAAAGCTCAGAAGCCACTTCCACTGGAAACTAACAGAAGGTATATTATATAGTTGTCATCTTAATGGCTTTACTATTTTGGACATGAGGATGAAAATTATGCAGTTCTTCCATTTTCCCTTTTTCTAGACTTGCATTGGTTACACTGTGGTAAGCAGTAGACCAGAGTCTTTTTTGTGTAAAGTGGTGAACATTCAAAGACCTACCACATGAAGTCCCAGTCCTGCAATCAGACCCAGAGAGAGCTTCCCATGCACCCAGAGGCTCACTACCAGCCAACAGAAACATCAAAGATCTCTTTGGAAGGTGTAAGCTAAGAAACTGAGACCAATTCACTTTGATATTTTCCTCCCATTGAAATACAGACATATTTTTATCTCTTTCTTTATTAATATCTTTAATTGTACATATTGTAAATTATCTAAAATGTGCAAATGCTCCTAAAGGCTAACATAAAATAAGTGATACAAAAATGCATTTTAGTTCCTAATACAGAGAATTATAATTGTGTGATTCTGTGATATTTTTTTTTCCTTCCCTGATGTTTTCCAGAATGTGCTATAAAAATAAAAACTCACCACTGTCTCCTGGCATGTGGTAACATGGTACTGGCTTTCTTTATTTTTCTTTTCCGGCCAATTCAAAGTCACTATTTTGAAAAATCAAAGTCTTTTTATTTATCTTCCTCTGGATCACTTTGTCCAGAATAAGTGTCCAAAATCAACAAAGAAGAAACATAGTAACTGAGCTTGTCCCTTTGTTCCCTCTGTGAAAAACGGCAGTGCTATACATCTTTGCTCCCACTGGCTGCATGGCTGTCAGGCATCAGCATTTTGGGAGTAACTTTCTCAAACGTGGTTTGTATTTACACAGACTAATTTATGTGTAACAGAGGATTCTTCTGGTAAAGCAAGTAGAGCTCCTGGGGAAACCAGCATCTCCTTTCCTATAGAAAGCTGGAAACAAGAGCTGGTGGAGACCTTTTTTACCAGTTAGCTTATAGAAAACAACATAAAACTTAATCCAACTACTTGTTTTTATTGATATCTTCCTGCTGGCAAGGTGTGGAAAATCCTGTCATTTCAGACCTAGGTCATTTCCAACAATTAGAAAATACTCATATATTATGATAAATAACTTCAAAAAATAAAAGTTATGCTATGACCAATGAAGGAAAGATGATGTGGTATAAATGTCATATCTTGTCATATGTGTTACAGAAAGATGTTACACACCATGTGACCCCTTATAAGATGAGACATTTAATTTTTCTTCATCTCAAGTGCCTGAGAGGTCTAATCCTGGTCCTAATGGCTGTCCACATTACTGAGATACCCTCAGACCAGAATTTTGGGAGGGTTAGTGTGATGTGGTACACATGCCCTTTCTCAGATATAGCTGCCTGCTCCAAAAAAATTCCAGTTTCAAAAGGTCTTAATTTGCTCTCAAGGAGAGGACTTGTAATTCAAACACTTGATTAGGTCATTATCAATTATACAGTAAGAGGTTTAGTAGTAATGGTAACATACAAATAAGCCTTTAGGCTTTAAGTATATGTTGTTTTTATTATACTGTAACTAGTTTACCATTATGTTTCCTTGTGACAGATTGTTTTCTTCCCTGTGGAACACGGCCATTGCTAATATTTCCATTATGTTAATATTCCAAGGGCCAATTATTGATGTTGACATCACAACCTTTAAAAAAAAAAAACCATACCATTCATGAGTCCATACCATTCATTTTCCTAGAATGAGTTAATTTTTTTTACCATTAGCAGGCCAATTACTTGAGTCTCCATAGACTACCCAGTTCCTGTGGATACTGCTGTCTGTCATTGCTGCTGAACACTGATTGCTATTCAAGAGCCTGTCATACCAGAGAATATTTTTGTAAAACCAAACTGGTTTGCTCCAGACACACAAGACCTAGGAATTCAGATGGCCAACCCCAGTCTCCAAGAACTAAACAAACCACACAGCTGAGCTCAGATATGGAAAACCCTGCAAACCAAACATCCAACTCAGTATACACAGCAAGCCAAAAAGTCTCCCAGATACAGAGCCAGGACTGCCAGCTGAGAGTGGCTATTGTTAAACAGGAGAACATGCAGGCAGGAGTTGCTTAAGTGAGCAAAAATGAGGCAAGAATATTTAATCTGAAGCAGGGTTAACACAGCAGTGATGTAATCTGAATAACTGGCTCTGCAAAGGATTGCATATTGTCAAGACAATGCAATTTTTCCCTCAGTGGTCATGGAGCAGGAGTTCTGCAGAAGGTGTGCAAAGACTGCCTAGCCTGAAGCTGAGCTCCAGGATCATCTCACAGTGTTCCCTGGTATTGATGGTCACCTGGGGCTGGAAATCCTGGAGAGCAAATGAAGAACGAGATGTGTGAGTGGCTGCAGAGGGAGGAGGGGAGAGAGCTGCTTTAATCACTGCCTGTTACCTTGAAAAGCCTTTGAAGGGAATGGTTGCAAGGATTAAAAGGTCATGTGATTATTTTAGCAAATTACATTTTTGGAAAGAATAACAGGAGTAAGTTATTCAGGATATTTCAAGCAGAAATATCTATGAGACTGTGAAACAATTGCCAAAGAAAAATGGTTCCCAAAACTTCCTTGTTAAGCATTATTTTAAACTAAATTGGACAAGTAAACAGGGAGGAATTTATGTGAAATAAATAACAAAAAGTAGTTTCTTCCTTAGTAAAAAAAACTACCTAGAAAACAAAACAAACCCCACTTTAAGTTTGTAGGAGTAGAAAGAAATATTCCAGTTTTAAGAACTTGTTTGTGTCAGAGGTCAGTGTCTCTTCACATAAGGAGGATATGTG
Organism: Oenanthe melanoleuca; assembly: GCF_029582105.1. Classification (NCBI taxonomy): domain Eukaryota; kingdom Metazoa; phylum Chordata; class Aves; order Passeriformes; family Muscicapidae; genus Oenanthe; species Oenanthe melanoleuca. The sequence continues at coordinate 124,337,531 of NC_079335.1, read as the reverse complement.
CAACATTTAGATTCCTATTCTTATTGCAAATTCTGCAGACCAGCAATGAGACATTTGCAAATTATAGTCATTTCTTAAAAACTACAGCATGCATCACTACTTGTGACCAGCACACAACTTTGCACAAATAACTGTCACATAGCACAAAAAATGCACTGTCTTGTCAGATGTTTGAAGGCTCTCAAGGAGCCTTTTTTTGACATATAGCATGTTTGCTCTACTTTTTTGACACATTTGTTTTAATAGCTTAAGAAAAAAGGCAATAATAATGTCCAAATTCCTTTAGAATTTCAAAGGACCAGAATATTAAGGTATGTGTTTTATGGCAATTCCAGCACTTCTCATTGAATAATTTGAATTCCTAACACATCCTGGAGCTGTTCTGCATTTAAAATTATTTCTAATGTAAGATAAAATTAACTGAATACAATTCAACCAAAACTAATTTAGTATAGATTTCCATTAGTACCTAGGAGCTACATGTTTTGAAATACACTCACAAGCATATCACCTCAGTTATCAGGGAAGGACCTCTGACCCTTTTCACTGATGATAAACTGAGATCCGAAGATACCACGAGTCACATCACCAAAATATGCAAATCACATCTTCAAAAGCAGATTATGCATCCCATGAACAAACCTCAGAATTTTATGGGCTGTCAGCTCCTACTAATAATCAGAAATTAGGCCTGGGAATATCCTTGTTAATTGAACATCACTAATATTATCACTTACAAACCCAGAGGGAGAAGGAAACAGGTACCCCATTCCTGTAGTCAAACCATCGGACCTTTCATTAGCATTTATTTTCCATATACATTGCTAAAGGAAAATTTTGTGCATTGGAATGGTTTCATGTGTTTTGCAGTACCTTATACCTCTAAAGTATTTTAACAAAAAAATGAAAAATTCAGGCCCATATGTTTCTTCAGTGCCTCTGAGGTTAAGCTGTAGTTGAGCAGGAATTGGCAGGATTTCAGTCTTGGTCACAGGTACTTAAAACCTCCCTAAGTTCCATTTTAATCACATAAGCCCTTTTCTAGATCAAGACTTAATGTACAAATCCGTCTCAGAAATGTTATCCTAAGAGAGTGTCCTGGGGTCATGTTGAAAGCCTATAAGAGAAGAAATTGAAATTAGGTAATATCCTCAGATAATGTTCCCTGAATACTCTGCCCAAAAATTTGGGTTTTTTTGTTGTAATAAGCTAATGATGAGTTTTGCTGTTCTAAAATATATCAGACAATCAGTAGGAAGTTACTTATTTTCAGAACAAATGAAAGATGGCTTTCAAAAAGGGGTAGATATTTACATCCAAAAGCTTTTTTTTTTCTGTAGGTGAGGCAGAAAAATGCATAATTCCTGATCATATATAGGCCATATTTGCTTTGCATGAAGATCATGGTTGGAAGGTCAGAGGGCATTAGGAGTGGAATTAGGATGTCTCAGCATGAGATACTCCCAACATTGGCAACTGCAAATGAAACAGGAGGTGAGAGGACAATCTAGAGCTGACAGCAATATTAAAATAGGTGGCACATAGCAAAGGGAGTGTAAAGCATCATAGCTCCTGATTAGGAGGCATGGCTGAACACAGGGAATGAGCAAAGTCACTTGCCATAATTACAAAATATACAAAATGGGGTTTATGTCTCCTTTCAACTAAACTAATACAGCATTCTTAACGTGTATGTAGTAAATATATTGAATATGCAGTCCTTCCTTCTCTGTGGAGAATACAGAAATGGCACTTAATGATTTTGTGGGCAAGCAAGTTGAAAAGAAAACCCTGTGATTCTGCTGATGTAAATTGTTCTTGCCTTAGTTAAACCAATGAAAGGTGACAGTTACAGTGGTTGAAGATTTCCCTTTTCTTTCTAAATAATCTGTGTTTATGAAAATAGCCACATCATCAGTGTGGTTAGTCATCCCATTTAACATCAGAAAATTAGAAACTGTTGATTGCAATGCTCTCTGCATAAAGCTGGTTAATCTTCTTGCTGAAATTGTTTCTAAAACTTACCATTTGATGCTGTATGTTCAGTTAACCCAGGATATGTTGTTACTGTATTTAGGCCTTGCCAAACCTTCATTAGGTTCACATAAAAGCTGATACCAAATAATAAAGTTATCTAAGTGCAAAAATAGAAGAAAAAAAGGAGGTTGCAATGGTTTGGTTTAAACAGCCAGGGGAAAAAAATTATTTTCACATGCAACATTAAATAAAGCTTCTCAAATTTACTTTCAAATGTAGCCTGTGGATTTTATACCTTTAATTTTTGTTAGTCACATCCTTTTCTTTCCAGTCCTGTGTATGAAGTCATAAACACTCTTTTATTAGATAGGGGAAAAAAGTAAAAATTGTGCAGTTAGACGTCTTTGCATGCTTGTTTACTCTCAGATCTCTGGAAAGCAGCTTTTAAAATAAAGCAGAGATGGCTGTCTGACATGCAGGGAAGATTTACCTTCCTTCAAATACTTTTTAATGAATATGAAGGGTTTTAAACTCTCTCTGACTGTACAGCTTGCTATTCCCTTTGATAGCAGTTTTATTTCTGTTAGCATGCAGATACCGCTGAGACTCTGAGACTGCTAAAACAAAAAAGAAAGCCTAATTTTATCAGAAAATCTGTTCCAGTATCTTAATTTTGCTTTTATTAGTTGCCTATTGCTTGAGATCACAGGTCAATAGACCCAGGGACCAAAGCAAAGGCACTGTGCTCCACGCTTCACCTGCTATACTATTTGAAACTTCAAAAAGTTGCATGCTGAACACATCAAAGATTGGTTGGGGTTTTTTAATACAGTAAAGGTATATAATAGAGCTTTTGTCTTTTCTCCCAAAAGTTAATAAGCATCCTGAACTTCTAACATAAAATCCTGACATTAATTCAATGGGGCAAATTGAGTAAATCCCATGTTTTGACAAGAAACAGTCTCTTGTTCTCATCAGATGGAAGTGAATATCCTGGTATTTCAGGTCTGGGAGTCTGAAAATGTCAGAGCAGTTTATGCCTGTGGAAGGATATCCAGAGAGGAAATATCATCAATAAAGTAAAACAGTGGATTAATGTAGTGATAATACCTGGTTTTATCATCCCACCTCTCTTCCAGATGTCAGGCAGTTCATGCAATGTGCGTGTGAGCAGCACACATTTCTACCTGCAACATCAGAGGGGCAGGTAGGAATGACAGAGAGTATCCTGGTGCCCTGTCTCAGGTTTGGTTGTGGCACTTTATTATCCAGCTGACATGACATATTGCCACTGTGCAGCATGCTCATGGTGTCACTGAGCAAAGGTGAAGAGTCTGTCCTGAGGGACTGAGAAAACACCGCACTCTGTGTCTGCTGCTCCTCCTTTCCTCCTCCCAGCAACTGCAGGTGTGGGTGGTTGGAAGCTTGAAAGGTGGCAAAGGCTGGGGCTCATGTGGACAGGTTGCAGTGGAAAGGGGGCAGAGGAAACTATCAGAACTAGCAATGCAGGAGAGGTGCCTCTGCTTCAGCCTTGGCAAGCCTTTTAGTTTGAGGGGGGAAATTAACAAATTCTTCATGCCAAAGTTCACAGATACTCTGTGCCTGATCTTCCCATACTTCCTTGGCAGTGCTAGAGTTGCAAGAAACTCAAAACTGCTGATTCTTTATGTGCCATCTCATGAGCCATCCTTAACAAGCCAAATTGATAGGGAAGCTGCCTTAGACACCAACTATGCTGTCAAAGCTTCTTGCAAGGATTTGTGCATCTTCCTTTGAAGCAGCTGGTGCTGGTCACTGCTTCAGAGTAAACCAGCTGATGCCATGTGGCTGTCCTGAAATCACCAGCTAGTGTGCATGTTGGGATTGCAAATGTTATACAACATGTGCCCATGTGCTAGAAATTTTCCAAGTGTACATTCAAATATTCACATCTCCTCTACTGTCAGGATTAAGTATGTCTAAAAGCAAACATTAGGAGAACCTGACCTGCAAATATGAGAAGAAAAGCAGCTGCCAAAAGTGAGATTATGTCCTTTTACTCCCTGTAAACAGAAATGTGGTCCTCCACAAATGCCTTGTCAACTCACCTCCCAGTTACCTCCCAAAAGCTCTTTTGTGCTTCTCACCTTCATCAGTTTTGAGCTTTAGCAGACTTCTCTTGCAGCAGATAGAAATGTATTTTTATGATCCCAAGAAGAACTTTGTGGGACACATGCAGACCTTCAGAGAGAATTTGACTGACATTGTTGATAGACTTTACAGAAATTTGTGTTTCATAACACTGCTATCACAAAAATTCCCTGCTTCCTTGTGGCCTCCATGTGTAAATTTTCCTCTGAGCTATTTCATTAAAATAGCTATCAAAAGAGGGGGGAAGGAAGCAAAAGAGGGGGGAGGAAGAAACAAAAAACTCCAAAATATGCGGTATAGTGATAAAAGACAAATGAAGCATGGGCTTGGGCAGTGAAACAGTTAATTAGGAAAGAGTTACCAAAAAAAAAATCTCTGAGGTTATTGTGAGCTCAAGAATGACTTCTTTCTGAAGGATGAAATGAAGTTGTGTTAGACCATCACTTTGATTTTCCCGGTCTAACTAAGGAAGATGTATTATTATTTTCATAGTAGGGGTTGATCTACTGAATTACACATTGCTGATCTGTCACTCAAAATGACAACACAACAAGGGATCTTCTTTGATCTTGAGACAGTTGGGGTTTCAGAGAGGAGTCCACCAGGAAGATAAAGTTAATTTTTCAGACCTTGAACCTCAGAACATCCATGACTAAGAGAGGAAGATATTACAGAATATATTTTTAAGTGAAGACTATTGATTTGCCTTCTAACAGCTATTATGATAAGAATCTGTAAAGCTTAGCAGCCAATTGCTAACTGCATTATTACCACTACATCTCAGTTTAACTTAATTTACCAACAGTTTAAAAACAAAGCAGTTAATTCTTTGTCTTGGTCAGGCTGGCTGGATCTTCAGCTCATTTATACCAAGCTCTCTCCTTCAAGTTCAGTATAGTTATTCTGTTTTGCAACATTTGAGGATGAAGTCCTCTAAGTACACAATATTGCAGAAGATATTTGAAAATACAGGGGCCTATTCAAAATTAGAAATAAACATTTTTTCCACAAATATTTGGATGATAAAGAATAAATGAGATTGTCTGGAAATGAGGCAGCAGATTTACCAAAGCAGGCTATATAAAACAGTTGGCCAATTTAGGCTTAGGTCCTCATTCAAAGCATCAGCACTCACTATGTAGTTTTCTGTTCTGGTGGCATTTGCAAGCAAATATTTATATGGGAGCCTCTTGAAGTGTGAATGTACTACTGACAGCACGTTAAAAAAAAAGAAACAGAAACTACCTGAACTCTTGACAGCTGGGTTTTTTCGGCTCAGTTTGCGAAATATTTTTAACCTCTGGCATCTTAACTGTCAATTAGATTTTCATAATGTAAATAGCAAACAATGGAAGAAGGGTGCAGCTTCAGTTTTCCATACAGGATGTGTAAACCTGTTTGTTCCCTGACCATGGACATCTCTGTTTACCTACTAGGACAAATTAGTAACTGTAAGTGTGTACAATCACTCAAATTTTCATGTAAGCCTTTACAATTGCAATATGCAAAGAGGTTTTCCTTAACCCAATACTTACTCATGGAGATCTCCAACCACAATCTGACTCCCAAACCTGGGGCTAAGTCAGCAAAAGAAATCAGTGTTTCTATTTACCTCATGTAAATGACAGGGCATTGGTGCTTGGGACATCTCCAAAAACAAAAAGGGACATCTCCAAAACAAAGAGCAGCATCTGTAGCTGGTGCAATGGAGGTGGGGAAGAGGAAAGGGCAGCAGAGGTGTGCCTGGGGCTGTCACACCAGCTGGGGGTCATAGCAGCATCCCTGCCCAGTCCACCTTTTCTCACAGCACTAATGGCTGCTGAGAAGCAAAAGGGATTGCACCCAAAGATCACTTTACATAAACAAGGAAGAGAGGAAATGTGTGCAGAAAACCCATGCAAGAAAAATTGAAAAAATATTAAAATGAGATTTAAAAGCAAAATAGTAGAATGATGATGCATATTTCTGTGCCCTTATTGTTTCCTGTCACACTTCTGCCCCAAGAATAGAAGGATATTGTATTTTGAAACAGAGTTACCAGCTTGTGTTTGAGCAAATTAGCAAATATATTCTTTTAATTCCAACATATCGATTGCTATGGCATTACTGATGAAATTCAGCATGAGAAAGCAAAAGATCTGCAAGAGCCCAGAAGAAGCTTTTTCATGTCAACCATGCCTTGGCTATCCCAAACTGTGGAGACCTTTCAAACAGAATAATCTCAAGTTCCTTAAGTTCCCACTCATTTTCTATTTTTATATTTTTTTAGTAACTCTTGTCTTGAAATGAGCATCAGCCTGAGCCCCACACTTTGCAGTCCTGATTTCACACCTGGTCAGCCCAAACTTCTCCTGCCCAGCCCTCTTGTCCCTCAATGGACATAATTGTCCCCTCTATCTTCTCTCATCTCTTGTACTTTCAATAGCTGAACACAAATCCTTTACCTGAATTCTCACTCATCCCAGCAAAAGTGATTTAAATATAGTGGAGGTGCAGAAATTTCCATTCTTGGTTAGATTACCAAACAACACTCCTGCTGCTCTGAGCCAGCCAGAGGATATGAGCACTTCCACATCAGTAGGGCTATGGACCACAGACCTTTTCATTTTTCTGCAAAATAAAGAGCCCTTCACACATGTTGGAGAAAGCTCTTAATAAATGGACGCAAAACATGTTTTGTTTTTCTCTCAAAGGAGTTCAGCCTTGAATGTACTAAGACAACATTCCTATTTCATCTGAGTTTTAAGAGGGATAGAAGGCAGTATTTACAGCTTTTGCCGTGGGGCCAGTACAAGATGTGAAATAAATAAACAGTTTTTGGTGGGTGATGATGCCTGGATGGATTCAGTCCAGGGATGGGGTCAAGCAACCAAAGGGCTTCTTTGCCACTGTGCTGTTTGCTGGAGGCCAAAAGGCACCATCCAGGTGGGAGGTCGTGTCCCACGGTGAGCAAGGGCAGACAGCAGAGTGGGAGGACGAGGTGCAGCATCCCTGCAAAGGTGTCCTGGCTTTGTGCCTCCCACAGCATCCCCTGCCAGCTCACTCACAGAGCAGCCCTGGCAGCACACTCACAGGGGCTATTAAGTGTGTTTCTGTCTGGGGTAAAGATGTTGTGGTGACAAAACAAACAAACTTTTCTTTGGTCATGATGTAAAGAGGAATTAGGAAAAATCAGAACAAAATAGTTAATGTTGCTTTAGCAGAGGGACAAAATAGAGTGCAGAGAGCTCCACCTCACATGGCAAATGTCCTTCATCATCCCAAAAAGTAAATAATCTCCCCTTTCTAGTTTCTTGTCCCACACCCTAAGCAAAGAAATTTATTTGTGCCTATTATATTACATGATAGTGCACAACTCACCAATAAAATTCAGTTTAATTGGAAAATACTATTACTGGGATTTTCAAAACCACTCAGTTTTTGCCAATGGTGTTCTCTTTTGATGCCAATGAGAATTTTAATTGTAATGAGAAGGACTCCCCATTACTTCTGCAGAAGAATCATCAAACCAGGAGCAAACACATTGGCAGATCCCAGCTGCTGATACTCAATCCCATTCATTCTTTATTTAGCATGGAAAACATATAAATCCTTCTGCTGAAACCACTTAATCATTTTTCCCAGATTATTTGGCTGATTTCTTTTGGAAGACTACCCAGATTTACGTTGGGGGTTAAGGGAGACTATTGTGTTCTTTGCACTCAAGCAGAGACAAGGCTTAGAGCCCATGAAATTACTTCCATTACTACATTAAAGAAGGAAAAATATAGCAATAAATGGGATCTAAAACATTACAATAAATGGGATCTAAAACATTGCAATAAATGCAATAAATGGGATCTAAAACTCTCTACATCTTGATTCATCTCCAGAATGAAGGATGATTTTTTACCTCTGTATTTACACCTGATGTCTTTCATAACAAAAGCAGCTATGTGCATAGTTGCAATATCCTGTTTTAACTCACTATGGCCAAGAAGAATTGATTGAGTTGAATCTTCAAAAATATATCAGATTTTTTATTTTCTGTGATGTTTAGCTTCATCTTTAAAGATGAATTTTGAAGAGCTATGTTATCATTTGATTTTTTTAAAGTGCTTAAAATCCATGATAAAATTGCAAGAATTAGCAGCATTATTAGGCCTCTTTTAATGTGAAGACTTCTGTGCTAACATATTGAAAATTTATGCTACTACAAAGAATCTAATCTTTTAGTTCTCCCACTGTCCAATTTTGCATTTCTGAACACTTTAAAGTTTGATCTTAAATGTATTACTTTTTACAGATTTTTTTCCCAATAGTTTGCACCAAGCTTGAGTTAAATTACTTTTGGTCTTTATATACCTTTTGGATATATGCTGGGATATATTGGTGGGATTTGGAAAAAGAGATGTAACAAATGGTGTGATGCAGCAGTCCCATCTTCTTGCTTCACCTGCCATGACTTCTCAGGACTTGTAATGAAATCTGATGAGATGCTTCCTTTGATTCAACACAGCAGTGCAGTGTTTATCATCTATTTGTTGACTGTCCTACAATATCATATCCATACCTTTTTTCTAGGCACTGGTCCTAACCCTGAGATTCTCCTGTTGCTCTTCCATCTCTTCCTGAACTTCAGAGCATGTTACAAGCACATGGGGTTTGTTCAACAGTTATTTCAATTTGTAGCTTGCTGATCAATAAGATTTTCTATCAGTTGTAGCAGTGCAAAAAGATCTCATACAGGGAGAGAGAGACTAATTCCTCTTTTCTTCCTTTCCTTTTCCTAATTTCAAGTGCAGGAAGACTCAGCAGTATAAGCCTGCTGACAAAACAAGAGACAGAGCAATAATACTGCACAGGCAGAACTGGTGGAGAGGCTGAGAGGAACAGATGAAAGAAAGAGAGCAGAAGAGGTTCTGCATTCTGGTGGGCAACACAGTTCTGCAACAAGGACCCTGCTCAGGATTACTGGGAGCTGTGGTCATCCTCCAGCAAGAAGCCTCTAACACTGGCAGGGCTCCTGAAGGGAAGAGAGATGAGAACAGGGGCAGAGCTGAGTGACCTCTGTGTGCTCCAGGTTACCATGGCTGGTCCAGGAAATTGGCAGAAGAGCAGGAGGCTGCACTTTTCAAGGACTTCAAGGCAGGTCAGACATCATCACACCAAGTTTGTAAAACTACTCAGCTCATGGGAAGTGATGCAATGATGGGGCTCTTCCCTACAGGAATGTTCCTTCTAAGTGACACTGGCATGTGGCCCCAGCTGTGACAGGGTGTGTGTTCCAAAGCCAAGAACCATTTCCCCCATGCAAATCCCCTGGTGCATAACCTCTGCAGTCACACACAGTGAGATGTCATCCTCTGAGGGCCTTTGGGAGGCTGCTTAGTGAGCCCAGAAATTTGGAGTGGGGTTTGAGCCAGTGCTATTCACTTATTCCAGGAGGAGCCTCTAGACTTTTGAATAACACATTTGTTACTTCCTACAATGGCTGGCAGTGGGGTACGACTGAATACATGAATAGAATTATATTTGATGAAATATGATATGACTTCTCATCTCTGAATTGATATACTGTCCTTCTGAGTGGGTCTCTGCATTTTTATATTCCCAGAACAGTGTTTAGATATTACACTGACACACACTTTTGAAATATTTCTTGCTAAATCACAGTTGGGAGTCATGGTACTGTGGCTCTGCTTAATGAAGTGGGTGTTTTTATTCATGAGAGCCTATTGTTGAGATTAGCAAATTTTAAAAAACTTCTCAGCCACAAGATCTACTGATCAAGAATTTTGTTCTGAACAATCGCACGGCCCTCAGACATCATCTTAAAAGGAACCTACTTACCCTGGAAAATCTCATATCTTTTATTTGTACGCCCAGTTGATGTCATAGGAAGCAGCAATAGGACTTCAAAAAGTCCTTTCTCAAAGATACCTCCTGTGGTCATATCAGGTAGTGGCATGGCCCTGCTCTGAGAGGTGGCAGTTGGAAAATCAAGGCTGCTCTGGAAATTATCTGATTTAGGATGCTACAGCCAAGCTTTTTTATTCCAGTAGCAGGCTGGAGAGGACAGGTAACACCAAGATCCTTTGGTTGTCATGCCAGAAACTCACTTAAGGAGCAACGCCTGCATCCACTTTGAAATGAAAGTTTTTGGTTGCATTTCTGGCAATAAAAACAGGAATAAAGAGTTTGTGCTTTCATCTGGAGCAATCCTGAAAAGACTTGTTCAAACATTGGTGAAATATAACCATGCACACCACTTAAATATAGCTGACAGTTTTTCTCCAGCAGCACTATATGAGACTCAGTAGGAAAGGAAAAGAGATGACCTCCCATTTTAGAAGCTAGAAAAGGGTGAATCATTTGAGGCAGGAAGGGTGTCATTAACAGTCTGGAACTTGTCCAGGGCCAAACACAGCAAGTCACCACACAGAGGCAAACAGTGGCTAACTAGGAGGAGAAGGAAGAAAAAGGAAGAAAAAAGAAACTGCTGGCTGAAATATGGACTCAAATTATTGTTTTCAAAATAATCAACCAGTGATCAATTCAGTACACAGGAGATGGAAGGATTTGGCACAGAGAAGAGAGCAAATACTGACTTGTGGACATAAAGTCAACTCCCAGCTTGCATGCTGAGAAAAATCTTATGTGAGCTGAGCTCAGCACCTACAGGACTTCAAACTATTCCAGGGAAAACCAATCTCTCCATGCACATACAAACCATTTCTTTACTCAAACACCCAAAAATGCAGTCATCATGCTCTTGTCAGGAAAATGTGGTGCTGCTACTGTGGTATCTAGCAAAACCTTTATCCCCTGTGACACATCAGCTGCATATTCACTGTCTTCATATTCTCATAACTCTGAGTCAAATTTGTTAAATCATGCAGTCATTGAGACTCTGTGTGAGCTATTCCTGTTTAACAAATCCCACAGTCAGGCAGTTGTGCGCATGGGCAATGGCAGAATGCCACTGCATTCCCACAAAGGGAAAAGCAGCTATTTTTAAAATGTGTGAGATTAAAAACTCTGAATTGTCATTTTTGGTAGCATTTTTTTATAAGCTTTTCAAGTACAATAAGTGTAACTGTAAAACAAGAATCCGTATTGAAAAAAGACCCGATTAAATAATTTGAAACCCTTCTAAAATAAATGTCTTCATATATGTATGCACAGACATGCTTACACGTATACAATATAAATGTACAAAAAAAAGCATAGATACACCTCACATTAAGGGCATCTGTGGCAAAGACTCTGGCTTCCTTTGAAGTCTTTAGTCACTTGGCAAAGTATTTTTCAGGCACCTAGAGTGTAATGAAGGTATTTTCTAAAAGGAAGGAACATCTTTACAAAGCCCATAAGGGCACAGCAAATAGGCAACTCACTCAAGTATATGGAGTAGCCAAGGAGTAATATCTCTGACACTAAGAAGTTCAGCTCACAATCTGGAAATCCCCTCAGTGAGTTAGAGAGGTAGAATGTTTTTTAAGGCCACCACTTCTCTTTCAGAGTCAATCCAGCTGTGGTGAAGCGTGTAACTCAAATGTGTTCCTGAAATATCCCGGAATGCAAAAACAGGAGGCTGGGTGAGTGGCTGCAGTGTTTGCTCAGGGCAGTGCTGAAGCAGCACTAGCCCAAGTCTTGAGTGCACCAGTGTGTGCTGTTTGCAGCTGGGTGTGCAGGCACCTTCAGCCCTGAATGGGGCAGCATCAGGAAGGGATCTCTCTGTTAATGACAAGCTCATATAATTCTGTTCTATAGAAGATAACTAGCAAGAGAAATCTTAATGTGCCTTGAAAAATAGGCTCTGACTGACTATGAGTAGAAATACTGAAGTTTTTTTCTATTTTGTTGTGCCTACAAGCTACAGCTGGCCATGCAACATCAATGAGCTTTTGTTTCCATGTGCTCAGTTGAATACAGGCTTAGGCAAGGCTGCAGGGCCATGTCCAAGGTAGGGCACCCACTGGACACAAGTGCTCTGCATCTCTGTTTGTCCTACTACTGCCATCTAGGGCAGAATTCAGGGGCCTAAACCTGAGAAATGCCTGGAGGTAACCAGGAGATTTGCCTAAGGAAATCTGCAGCAAGTTTCTAGTAGCAATGGCTGTCTACTGAGCCAAAGCAGCTCTTAACCACAGCTCAGTGCAGTGGCTGTTCCCAGAGCAATGAGAACTCAGATGCTAGCCAAGAACAAATTCAGAATAATAGTTAGTGAGTAGAGAGAATGTTCATCAGAGGAATATCTTGAAGGTGCTGATGAAATATGGTCTTCATGTAATGTTTCTGCATAAAGAAAATCTTTTGGAAAATCAACATTTATAACTGGGAGAATACTACACACTCTTGTAAATTATGGGAATAAAATTATTCTCTTGGCGTACTAGTGCATATATATATATATATATTTCTATTATGGTCTACCTTAATTTGAAATAGCAACCCCCAAGTCCACTGCTGCAACACTGCTGTGATCTATGTGTGGTGCACTTGATAACACAAAACACCTCTTCTCTGTGTGGGAAGGACTAGTTAAAACACTCTGCTACATATTCCCCCAGAACTGTGACTGAGATATCCATGTTGACATGCAGAAACTGCTTTCCCAGGCAAGTGTGCCTTCTATCAGCAGCCAAAAAACGGGCACTGAAGCAGCATCAGATTATCAGTGTGAAGTTCAGTAAGCAATCCCAAGAGCATGGGGGAGTCAATATGCCTGTGAAGTGTGGTTATCTCTGATATTCTTCTACTGACTCTAACTCAGAACTGCCTCATTCCCAAGACTGCAACTCAGGAAGCTCACAGTTAACAGAAGGATTGCTATGGACTAAAAATATTAAAGTAGGACTGATGCTCCATGCTGCCTTTCAGCTTCAACAGGTGCTCCAGCCAGTGCTGGAGGGAAGCATGGTCAGAAGATACTGTAATGCAGGAGAATGTACTTTTGGTAGGATGTTCTATTGAAAGAGGTCAGCATGAGTTAGCTCATTTGGATGAAAGTCTTTTTTCTGAATGAAGCCTTTGACAGCCTTTCTGGTGTGGAGTAATCGTAAAGAAACTCCAGAAAATATTTTTTCACTAGAAGCAAAATCTCATCTCATTCAAAGCCAGGGATCCACAAGATGAAATATGTGTCCCAGAAGGTGGCATAAATCATGCCAGATCATAGCAGTTCTTCTGAATTATTTAACACTAAAGGAGCCACCAAGTTTAAGCCCTGTATGAAAGTGCAGTAAATAATGTAACCAGTCTCAAAGACATTACTGCTGTTCATGTGTGCACATGTTAACAGCTACCAGACAAATAAAACTGATTTGGTTTCAGCCTGGAGGAGTTGTTTCTACTAGACAAAGCACCCAGCATTAAAACACAAGTTAGTAGGGGGCTGGAAAGAAATCCCCTTCTCTGTCAAAAAACAGAGACTTTGACAGGCTCAGGGAGTAGTGGCAGCATTATTCCCCCTATCTAACACAGTCAGCTGTGCCATCCAAAGTAATAATGTAGGAAATTTGTCAGGCTATAGGACATCTAAGGCTGTCTGCATAACTTCCAATTCAGAGAAAATAAGATAGACAAGTGTCCTCATGGCTGCAAAGCTGGTAGGTTCAAACTGCTGGAGTAAAGCAAACAGGGGATTTTAAAATAAAGATGAGCTAACACCTTGGGGGAAAAAATAAAAAATGTAAGCAATTTATCTTCTTTTATTCCTATTAAGAAAAATCCCTTTGAAACACAATTTCCCAATATGTAAAACAATCTCCAATACATTTTCCAAAAAACCACACCCCTCAATGTTTTTTATTGCCTAAAATCTCATGGAACCCTTTCCAAGTCTTAAGGGCACATTATTGTCCAAGGAAAGCCAAAGAAAAAGAGTTATTTTATTTTAAATGAAAAGCAAAAACTCATAAATTGATTTAACATTCTGGACATGACAGAGCATCTGAATAGATGGGGCTCTTGTTGTGGGATTGGGGAGGGGGTGGAATCTGCATATAAAACCAAAAAGAGGGAGGTTTTCTGAGAAGGTGATTTGTGAAAAATATGTGTAAAGCAAGTATTCTTAAAAACATACTTAGATGCTCTCTCTTTCTTCTCAGATTCTGGTATCAGTACTGTGGTTTTTCCTGCACAGTGCTTTCACAAAAGGGTTTTCATCTATGCATATTGCTAGCTATACCAAAATACAAATATATTGAAATGGCTGCAAAAATATATACCAGGAACCAAGGGATAAATAAAGAAATTGCAGCCATATCAACATTATCTAAAGCTCAGATATTGTGCACACAGAAATTTGCTAAACAAAATCACGCTTAAAAAAAAATTTGAGCAACTCAAGGCTAAAAAAAGCAGCTCAGGTAAACGTCTGAATAACCTAAATTGTCCTTACAGACATTCCATGCAATCAGCATACTATTAAAACATTTTAGTACCAATCATGCCTGCTTCAGTGACTTTGTTTTTTAAATATATTGTCCTTTAATAAAATGATTCACCTTCCTGGTGCACTTACTGTGACATAAGTGTTATTTTCTCTTCATGTTTAGCAATACAGAATTGTAAACAAGTAATAAATCCATCTTTCTTTATTCCTAAAATATATCCTGCCCAGGAATTTGGTTTACGAAGCCCTTCACAACAAAAATTACAATTAAATTTTACTACAAAATAACCTCTTTGAAATCTAATGGTATCTTAATAGTTTGGGAAGGGAAGTAACAGAAGCTCAATTGTTTTAGGAGAAAAACCCACCCACAATGTCTTATTTTTAGTGAACCTATTTTTAGCATTCTAAAATTAGCATTAGAATAACAAAGTAGTAAACCAAGGTCCTAGACTACTTCATTATCTTAGTTATTAGCCTGACAGCCTAAGTGACTCGATTAAACATCAATGACAGAAGAGATGAAGAGTTTAAAGGTCAATAAATATGGTGATAGGAATCCTTCAAAGTAACCTTTTGCTACAGACTTCTGGGGTTTAAATGTTGACAAGCTAATTATTCCTCTTCCCTAATTTAGCAAGCAGCTCTTGATCAGCTGGTCAGTGAACAGCTGATCACAATTGCTCGTTTTTAAGTTCGCAGAGGTCTGACCCAACCTAAATTAAACTTGTAAACAGCAGAAATGAAAGCCAGATCCCAAGTAGTTGTTGTTGTTAATTTTACTGTTGATGGGGGAAAATCTATTCCCAAGTTTTAAAACTAATTATGCCATTGAGCCAAATCTTGTTCACAGTCACGTGGAATGAGCCACTTCACTCCTGTCCATCCAGGTGGATGAGTATTGAGAGTAGGAAGCTTTAATAGAGCAAGTGTCTAAATAAACAGATTGTAACACTTTCAGTCGTCTTCTCAACCTCTTAATCTCTCATAACCTCTCTGTTTTCCCCATTGAGTGAGGATCTCAGCAATTACCCTGGAAGATATAATCTAAATCCTCTATGAGCTCAGAGGACTGCAGGTAGAGGAGGGCAGATAGAGGTAGCTCCACTGCCACCATGGTCCATGTATCACATATTCACTGGCCAGGCAGGAAACACTCATCTTCACGGCATCCTGCCTTGGCTGCAGTGTCCCAAAGAAACAGCCAGGGTGGAAGAAATCTCCCAGTCCTCTCATTCCTTTCCTGTGAGGGAAGGATTTGAAGAAAATCCTAAAAGCTTTCATAGGAAGCAGGAAGATCCTTCAGGTCCTCACTAGCCTGTTATTAACACTGTTTGTCTCCTATTCCTGCCATTAATGACCTTGCAACTACCAGTATCAAAAAGCAGTGTATTCTTCCATACAGATGTACGTCCTGTGGTGGCTTTTCAATAGCTCTGCTGGCCATTTGTGCTAGCTGCCCTCTTTTATCTGAAGGGAATCCTAAAATTATGTTTACATACAAATACAGAGAAGAAGCAGAAAATGTGGCAGTCATAAAAAGAAAATGAGCCACATGCAACAAAAAAGAATTTTACATCAATTTCTCTAAAGCTGTAAGGCTACATGAGGGTTGGTAAGCACAAGGGGAAGTAGAAAAGCAGGGAATATACTGTGCAGAGCAGGGAAGGACATTGAAGCCTTGACAGAACTAAAGGGATCTCGGGGATGCAAGGATAAAGCAGTGCAGGGAATAACGTAAAAATAGCAGCAAACACTGGACAAAAAGGCTCCAGAAGGAAAGAGATGGAAAAGCTTGCACCCCAGTTTCAGCCAGTAAGATTCTTTTTCTCAATGCAGTTACTTTTCCAATGCTTCAGTGTTTTGTCTGATCCTGGCTGCTTTGTGGCCCATTTCCACCATGCCTGTAGGTAGTGGCTTGGGTGGAAGAGCTTCCAGCTGAGTACTACAAGGGAGAATCAGGCTGGAAAACGGCATATGTGCATGATAAGAAGACTCCAAGGAACAGACCAGCTCAAATAAAATAAATAAAATAATTGGATGTTAGTTTCGCTGAAAAGGCTGGAGGGCTTCACTGGGACTGCTAAAAAATTACATCTGAGTGGAGAAAGCACTATATTAGGCTTTGATATCTTTGTGATAAAAATTTGTTGACAGACTGCCCTGCATCATAATGAATTATTCCTTTTATTAATTAAAAAAACTATTAATCAGATTTGCATGCAGTAAAATTAATATGTGGCTGGAGATTTGTGAGTTTTCAACCTACTTTGTTACTGAAACTAAAAATCTGGCTCTCTGATATCACATGTGCTTGTTCTAAAATCTATACAGCAACAATCTAGTTGGAGATGTGTATGTGTCTAAGCATTTTCCTAGCTGTTATAGACTCAATCTCTATCCCATGGAAGGAACACAGAGATGCCTGAGTGCTCACAGGTGGCAATATTTCTCCACTCACAACCAGTGAGTCCCAAAGGACAAGAGAGCAAAATTTGCCTGTATAGGGGTGTAAGGGACATCAAACACAGAAAAACAGAAATGTGGTAGTAAATTGGAGCAATACCTCTGATCTCCCCACCCTTGCCTCCTGGCTATGGACAGCTGATGATGCTCCTTCTACACAGCTGGACTGCAGCTCCTTGTCTGGACTTGGTTGTTAGTTCACATTGACTCTGTCCATACCAATAAATTAAATAGCCCTGAAGAATGTTTCCAGGCACTAGAAATCAATCATTCAGCCTTTTAAATTGTCTGGGGGGTACTGACAGTTTAATAGCACGGACACAAGCCATCCCATGCCAGCCAGCCTCAGAACCAGAAGAGCCCTGGGCACCTTGACACTGCCCCTTGCCCCCTGTTGTCAGGCTGAAGCCAAACTTGTCATAGTCCTGGTGTGGAGTCTGAGGACAGAGCTTGTCCCAGCCCTTCATGTTGAACTGTGCCTTTGCAGATCAAGCCCATGCTGTCTGGAGTTATTTGAGCCATTACTGTGATGTCCTGTTTACCCAAATTGAGACATTAAGGGTCAAAACTGATGCCAGGAGATCACAGAAGACCCCAGGTTCTCAGTAAAAGGTACCAGCTCCCCAGCCTCTTAATCTCTCACAGCACTTGCAGCCCCATTCACATGTGTTTTTACTACCACATTAGCATGAGGAGACTGCTCTGCACATGGAATGCCTCAGTGGGATGTTCTTGGCATTCAACTAGCCAGGAATGAAGATCCGTGGCTGGAATGGCTGCACTCCACCACCTGCAGCTGCTCCCTGTGTCCTGCTTCATCTCCAAGCCTCAGACCCAACTTTTTAGGAAACTGAAATGATCCTGTAGTAGAGCAAGAGAATTATAATGTCTCATGCAAAATGTAAGAAAAAGGGGATATGCTGGTGGAATTACCAGTTTACTAAGGAATATTTGATAGGGATCCTCTTTAGTTCTCACATGAAGAAAATTCAAATTGGGTCCCAAACCCCAATGAAAACTCTGGTCAATAAACCTACCTAAGCAGATGAAAATATATTAATAAGAAGCCCTCCCTGAACATAAAGGTCATTCTACTCATCTTTTGCAGTGTTCAGACACACAGATGTGCAAATCTACTTTATCAGAAAGAATTTTTGTCCACATTTAGCTGCCCCATGGAGAGGGAAGTAAGTGACTCTTGCTATTAGAACTGCCTCCTCTTTCCATGCAACCTGGAGCACTTGTGTTCAGATCAGAGGCCAGCTCACTTCTCACAAAGGCTTGACCCCTATATCACAGTTTCTTAGGTACAGGATGTGAATCAGAAAGTTGTAGCAGCATCATTTTAGTGCTGTTTATTTGTTTGGCTCAAAGATCAACAGCTGTTTTATTTCTTTCCTCTCCTTGTCCATTCAACCACTGCTGTGATTCCTGTAAGTGCATTATCATAACTTCTACAGCACAGCAGGAGCAACAGCTTTATTCCAACTGACGTCTCTTTCCACCTGGATGTATGTATGTAATGTATGTAATACATGGCCAGAGGGGACTATCCCCAGCAAAAAGATATTTCTGATCTCCATTTCTAATCTCAGATGCTTAAATATCGTCCCCAGACACTCTATAAGTGATTTGGTTTAAGTGAAAATTGAGATGGGAGCAGCAGCATTGGCAGAAGCTTAGCTCCTGTTGATACTGTAATTACTTTTACTGATCATTTCATTCACACGTGGTCTGCCCTCAAGGACAGAAGTGCTATTCACCTGGCAAAGATGGGAAAAATGGAGCTGATACTAGCTTCATTTTCAGAAAGAAGCTATATGAGAAAAATCCCAACTAATTCAACTAAACTTAGCAAGGCAGATAAACATGGTGAGTAAAACTACTCACTGATAGTAACTTCAGTTTTGCAAGAGAAAAT
Source organism: Oenanthe melanoleuca (assembly GCF_029582105.1). NCBI lineage: Eukaryota > Metazoa > Chordata > Aves > Passeriformes > Muscicapidae > Oenanthe > Oenanthe melanoleuca. The sequence continues at coordinate 124,318,656 of NC_079335.1, read as the reverse complement.
AATACTTTCTTGCTGATGTAACCACTCAGCACCATAAATCACAAGTCTTTAAGAGTTAAAAAAAATTATTTAAAAGGGACGTCCCCACAGAGAGATTTTTCCAGAAATAATATCACTTGTGGAATCGCAGCCAATCCATTGCAAAAGGATAGTGCACCATTTTTTTTCTTCTATAGTATTTTTGGAAGTTGGTATTTTGTAGGCAACAAATTCCATTATTGTTTTGACAACATGTGGATATTTAAAGCGTAGGCATTCTTGCATTGTTTAAGATAATAAATTGACTCTTACTTCTTGGTTTGAAGGGGAATTGCCAGCCAAGCTCATATTGAAGTCTCACTGAGAATCAGTTGATCAGACTCTGTATTTTCCCTGCTGGAAGGGCATGGAAACTTTCAAGCAAAATATTGCCTCATTCTCAAGCCTGCATGTAAAAAAAATATTCAGTGTAGCTGTCATTAATAAAAGAAAAACTGTCCATTTTCTTTAAGTGGAGCATATACAGCTGTACTATGAGTGACTAAAATTTTATTTGACAGCCAATAGGGTAATTAGTAAATTAATGCTTGTTTGTTTTGATGTCTGATTTATTTGAGTGACATCAGGATTTTCACTCTAACTTCTTTTTTGTTTTTGTTTTTGTTTGTTTTTTTGTTTTTTGTTTTTTTTTTTAAATTCGTCACCCACTGGATTTTATTCTTTTAAATTTATTCTAGTTTATTCTTCTGGAATGCAGCTCTGCTTCCTCCTGCTGCAGAAGACCAGCAGATGTTAATCAGATCTCAGTGGCTTTTTTAAATTTCTTGAAGAAATCTTGTATTGTCAGTTTGCTTAACACTAAAGACTTCAATGCAAACCCTGACTACAATATGTCAAGGGAAAGTCTACTTATGGAGGAAGTAAAGTTACATAATCTCATTTTCAATTACGTTTCATTTAGGGCATATTCTCATCATCACCCACTATTAAATACAAAGATTCTTGACAAGGAACTCCTTGAGGAAAACATGTCATGTTTAAGGATATATAGCACACATGTTTTGTAAAGAGCCAGAAACCTTGTTTAAAAATATCCTAACAGCTCAGTTCTTTAATTATTCTGGGAGGAGCCTCTGCAAATCTGACCCATATAGCTGCCATTAGGGAAAGTCTGGTGATTACAGCTGGGGTACAACTCCCTTGTCTGTGCTCCATACCTTCATGTGTTAGTGGCCTCTTTAGGGTGGGCATTCACAACACAAATTTCCTGCTAAGAGATGGACATGTTATACCCAAGATTAAAGGAAGGTAAAAGACTCTTCAGAAAATCCATGCTTTTGATGTTTAAATGTTGTAGGCTAATTTAGTCCCTGGTGCAGGGCAGGGAGCTGTTGCTAAGATGAACTTTATGCAGTTTGTTTTTGCTTTACAGAAGTGCACCCTTGCACGTGAAGTGATGCAAAACTGTGCTAAAGTGACCTATGTAAGAGCTGTCACCTTGTTATTAAAAACAAATTTAGCTTCCTAGAAGGAAATGTGAGCTCAGAAAATGCCTGCCCAAAACGTGACTGCTGGATGGGTCACATTATTATCATAGGCAGGTTGGTGTCACACTTTCTGCAGAGCAGGAGCCTTGAGGAAGAGCACCCAGGAAAGGAAATAGATTTCATCCATCTCCCTCTTGCTCTTCTGAGGGAGCCAGCACAGGGGCACCTGGTCCAGCACAGGGGCACCTGGTCCTGGGGAAAGGTGGTGGAAATTGATGGCTTTAAAGCCAAACTGGAACATGTATAAATGAAACAAGATTTTAAAGCACTTAATTATTCTGTAGTAGAAGTTTGTTGGTGTTTGTGGAGTTACACCCTGGATGAATCGGGTTCTCTGGCATGAGAAATGAATACTGCCTGGCTTTAAATAGAGCATGAGCTGTTTGCAGTTGAGCCAGGCTTATTTCCTCATGGAAAAAAATTTCCTTGAAACTTTTGTACCCCATGATTTTGTGTCCTTATAAATGGGCTGACTGAATAAAACAAAAAGTAGCAGGGTACCATGCTGTGTGTACATGTCAGGCAGACTTATTTAAAAGTCCTAACTTATGAGCTGGTTTTTTCCAAGGTCATAGATTTTCATTAGCTATTTGCTGTGTTAATAAGAGACAACCACAGCAACAAGTGGTACAAATGTTAGCTTTGAAACACAGAGCACCTCTTAAACCAACAGAACTGGCAATAAATGGTGTGTGTATATTCGCTCATTTGGCAAAGGTAGAAGTTCAATTTATGTCTTAAGGCCAGTTGACATATACCTGACCAAATTCATCCCTAGGGCAACTCCATCAGCTTCAGAGGGGCTACTCAGGGAATGAATTTGCTATTTTTCTCTTAGCACAACTTCATTCCAAACATTTTTATTTTTTCATGGGCTATTCAATATGGTCCAGCTGATATGGAAACAGGACTGCAAAGACCTGTGTATTGTTTCTGGCTCTTCCTTTGTGCCTTTTTCTGTCACAATTACTATTTCTAATGTGTGACTATTAGCTCCACACACTTCTTGTGGAGCAAGAACTGTTTCTTATCTTTATGCTGCACCAAAAAACCCGGCTTTTTCTTCCTTAATGACTTCTAAAAAGGCCATATAAAAATGCAGGACATTAACATTGAGAGAATAATAAATCAGCCTGAGGAATGGTCAGCAGAATTAATCCTATCTGCTCTCCTGTTGGATTTTGCTCAGATTGAGTTAGCTGGCCCTTCTCCTCATCTACGTGGTGTCAGAGGATACAGATGGGACAGCAGGTAATTCACCAATTGTTTTCTGGTTTTGCCTTCTTGCTTCAAAAAGTTGGACACATCTCAGCAAGTATGCAAAGTCCCATCTGGCTAAATCCTCCTTCATTTTTTTCATGTTGGCTCAGACAGAAAATGCACACATATAACCAGAATACACAAATATAACCTTACTGCGAAGTCCCAGGAGGACATTTCCTTATGTGCTACCATTTTCTTTGACCATATTTTGCTGGGAGTCAGTACATAATACAGCTGATTATGAGCAATTTGGTGAGCTGAGGCTGCTAGGAGGTGGCTGCTGAGAGCCCAGACATGGGAGGAGAGGCCTCTCTGCAGATGTGGTGAGATTGGTGGATCTCCCCATCAACCAGAGTGGTAAAGGGCAGGAGGAGGTGGATGTTTTCTCTTGTTCACCTATCCTGCAGAACATGTCAAGAAGGTATGCTGGTGACCCAGCCAGAAGTATAGACCTGCTTGTAAAACCATTGCCACCAGATGCAGATCTCACCTGAAACTGGGAAATCTGGTGCCTAGGGATGCAATCAGCACAAACACAGGGACAACAAAATTTTGACCAAGAAGCACCCTCCTTTTCTGGCAAGAGCTGCAGCACTGTTCTTTATCTGTAGGTGCTTTATCTATTGGGATATTAAAAGGATTTGATATAAAGTTGGGCTGCCCTTGCATGGAGATGGGTCATTTCTTTGTGCCACACAACCTGTAGCTATAGCTACTGTCACAGGTCTACATCTTGCTGGCACAGTATTTCTTAAATTCAGCCCTTAGAGTGTGATTGATAAAGACAAAACCACTAAATTCAATGAAACCAGTCTGAAAATTCTAGAAGTAATTTGTGGATTTTAAAATTAAACATTTAAAAATAATATTTGAAAATTCACTATCAAAATATCTAGTTTATTCACTTTCTATTACAATTTAGTGCATAAAAGAACAAATAAAAATTAAATTATCATTCTGTTATATATTCAATAATGTATGTTCAGCATATGTGATCTGCATGGTCCTTTCATCCTGGTATCGTGCTACTCAGTCCAGCATGCTGTGAATCCACTTGGATTTTTTTTCCTGGGATTTTCTAGTTTTATATCTTTAGAACTGATTTAATCTTGCTGAATTTCTGCCTATTTCCCATTCTTGTGGGGTTGCAGAGTTCAAGCCCTCCCATCCCTCCCTGTTGTGCAGCTCCTGGGGAGTCCCCAGCCATGTCAAAGCTTATTTGCCCCTGCTGAACTGCCTGAGAGGCAGCACGCCTGTTCAGGCTGATACACTTATTAAAATCCAGGGTAATAAGGAGAGGAAATGCAAGGCTTGAAGCTGTCTGCTGGCCATATCCTATGTGAGTTCTCCCTTCAAAAATTATTATGCTCCTTTTTAAAATTAATTCCAAATAAAACGCGTTGGCGGATGCAGTTTCTGAACAGCGGTAGCTGAGTTTTTGCATTCGTCATGTGGATATGCTACTGGCAACAGAGAGTTTTGCATAACCTGCTGCAAATATATGACAGACAGCTTGTCAGGAAATGCTCAGTATAGGCAATGATTTGGGGCTAATTTCATGGATGTTTTCCAGTTTCTATTTTCTCCCCCTGATCCTCCTTTCTCTTTCTCTGAACAAGAGGGCTCCTGAAATTTCCTGCTTAACATCTTTCACTTTGAATAAAAGATATGCTAAACATACCCCCTGCAGCTGGTCCTGCTGAAATTGCTCCTCTGGAGGGACCAGCAGATGATGTTGGTGGATTTGAGAAGGTCCAGGAGGGAGGGTTTAGCCCCCAGCACAGCCCACACTGAAGCCTGCAACCTGAAACACCCCCTCCAGCCCTGCTCCCCACCTTCCCCTGGCACATGCATGTGTGCACACACACATGCAGGGCTGGGGGGACTTTAAATGAACCCAGATGGCTGGCACACAGGGAGTAGGCATCCTGGAAAAGTGCCCCAGGGCGCTCTGGTTGCTGTCATCTTATTCTACAAACCAAGTGCCTTCAAGATGTCTGTGTTGTTTCTTAGTCAGAGATCACTCCCGTTTGGGCTCTTAGCCCCTTCCTGTTGGGAAATGTCAGTGAGGCATCAGAGAGATACACAAAGATTGATTTGACTCAAATCAACCATTCCCTTAACTCGGAGGTTGTAGATTATTATCCTTAATAAAGACCATATTGTAATAAAACCCAAATCAGATCCCAATTGAGAGACTGTACTTTCCCTTCTCCTGTGTGTGTACTGTTGTTTGATTGAGTGATTTGATTGTTGTGCAAAAGAAGTTAATTGTTTAAGAGTAATATAAAATGTTGATGAAAAGTGTGAATGTGGTGAATTCTGATAACCAGTTTCAATTACTTTTTTCTTATTTTTTTTTTTCTGTTTCGGTCGTACCGAACACATGTTTCTTTATTTCTCTATAAAAATATGCAAACAATTACCTGGCTTTGGAGACATAATTACAAAGAGGTTCATCTCTAAAAGGTTATTATTGATTTATAGACTTCTTTAGTTTAATGGAAGACAGACAGGAATAAAAAGAAACTCTACCTTCCCCACAAATAATAGATGAGCTAGAAGGGTAATGCAAGATTTAGAACTAATTTTTATAAGATACACAAACTGCTTGCTTTGGAAGGGTGTTTCTTGTACATGCACAGAGTCATTCAGAAACCATAACATAGCAAGGCTAGTACAGGCATCTTCTCCTGTGAGTGATTCAGCATAAGGCATTCTGACAGGCTGTGAAAGCCATCTATCACAGGGCTAGATGATAGTGTTATCTGCAGATAATAGTAAAGACAAAGTGTAGAGAATAATTGGTAACACCAGACCTGGAGCTGGATTTTAAAGGAGAGGGGCATGAGCAGAAGTGCATCTAAGAGGAAAATCAGTCAACTTGTGATTAGCAGCTACCAGTGACTTTGGAGTGGTTTGTTGGGGTTTTTTTAATAGATGAAAATTCATAAATAAATGTGTGTAGGAGGATAGAGCCCAGTTTCTGTACACCTGACCTTCTTTCATTTCACCTTGGACTCTCAGGGAAACACCTCAGTGGTACAGGTGGGAATGGGACCATGCCCTCACAAGGGCACTACTTCCAACAGTCAAGGGTTTGGACTCTTTTTCATGTAATTTTCTTTTTTGGTGTGACTTGTGTCTGCTTTCTGATGCCATGAGCCCTTCAGAGCAAGGGCTGCCATTTTGTCTGACATGCACCCGTGGCCAGCAGACTATGGTGGGACACTGGAGGCATCACCTATGGCTTGGTGGAGGGAGCTGGATGTTGGTCCAGCATCACAACCTGCTTTCTGACTGGGCTTGTGTACTCATTAACCAGCAAGTCCTGATGGAAGAGAGATATGGGTGCTACAGCCATAGGCAACAGCAGAGTTGATTCTCTCTTTTCTGTAGGTATTGGACAAAGCAAAGACTGGTTTGTCTTACTTACTAAGTGCAGCAACCTAGATTTGCTTTTAAACCCACAACCTGGAACAAATATTGTATTTATGGTATTGCAAAATTATTTACCTTTGACAACTGTTGATGCTGTATACAATCCATCCATTTGGATTTAAGCAAAACATCTCTGATTCTCATTCACATGAAATCCTGTGCTTTTCCCTTCCTGGTTCCAGCTCTCAGGTATGCACTACACCAAGGGTTTGGGGCTTTTGGGCAGGAGCTTTCTCATGCCCTGAGAGCCCTTGTGGAGAGGACACTTCTGCTTTATAATTTATAATTAACATTACCTGGTTCTGATAAAACTGCTTGTAAACAAACACAGTCTGAAGCAATTTCAATGGAGAAACAGATAAAATCAATAGTACATCATATGCCCTGTGGTTTTAATTGCTCTTGATGTCCATTCAGCTTACCTTGTTGTTTTTCTGTCCATAGCATGGAAGTTTTCAGAATAATGGTCTTTTGTCTAGCAGCATTGCAGGGGGAGCCAAGAGCTCACATCTAGATGCTCTGGGCAGCTCCAATGCAGCCCCAGCGTGGCCATGTGAGCTCTGCTGGCCCCCCAAAACAGCAGGATGGGGCTAGATGTACAAACTCTTTTTGATTTTAATAAATCATTTTTATTGTGGGTTTGGGTTGCCCATTGGAAAGACTTTCTGTGACTGCTCTAAATGAACACCTTCCAGCATTCTGTGCAAACATAGGTGCAAAGACCTTTCACTCCGTCCTTTTCTCCTGGTGCATGTTTAAGATCTCTGCTTTTAACCCCCTACATAGATACCATTTGTTATATTGTTCTCAGCAGAATACAAACCTTTCTCTTTATGCCTTTTGACAACAGTAAGCAAGTGCTGCTGAACATTATCATAACTTAACTTTGGGGCTTGCAATGTAGAAAATAAGTGAAGGATTATATTTCATTATACACACAATCTTATAATGAGCCACAATATCCTCTTGGAGATTTTACCATATGAGAAAATAAGACAATCAACAGGTTTGCTGAAGAATTTTTTTCTCTTATGTTATACTGAATTACTGCTTCTCATCTGATTATACTCATTTCGTTTCAATTCTCAGAGGTATTGGGATTTCAGATCTTTCTCACAGACTACAAGCCAACTGAAGTTGGTTGATGAACAGTATTTAAGAACTTTGAAAACTTAGAGGATCCATCTCATTGTCAATGAAATAGATAGTTAATTTCATGTCCTGTAGTTCATAAGATTCAGCTGTAAGAAAGCAAATTTAGAAAACATAATTGTCTCCAGTTCCTAAGATTTTTTTTTTTTGCTAGGTGCATGCTCAGCAGTGGCAAAAGTATCAGTTACACTGTCCAGCAGCAGAAATGGCAACAGGTACTTTCTGTTTAAAGCAGCCAGAAAGCCTCTGATGGTATCTATACCTCAGTACCATGACGCACTTCCCAAGGTATGGGAACCTGAGACTCACCTGAGCTTCACCTTAGCTCTGTCTCCAGCTCAGCCTAGGCAAGCCAGCCATATCTCCTGTCCCTTCAGCTTTGATATGCAAACTTCTGCAGACAGACCTGGCCCACCTTGGTCTGTGAGCTCAGTCACATTGTACATCAGTAAAAAAAGTCCTGTTTTTTATTGTCAGGTAAACTGGGGAAAATGCAGCTGATGGAATGAATGAATCCCTCAGAGGGAACAGTTACTAACCTCCGAGTGGCCCACAGGGTCCGATTTTCTCCAACTAGAGCTGAGCTGTGTTTCCTTTTATTGCACAGCCTTAATAGTGATCATTGATCAGCACAGCCAGTGTTATTTAATTTTGCTTAGGGTTCATTTTCAAATGTGATTGCAGTTACCATTTTGCAACTTATTCATTTTGCATCTCATGATAATAGGGAAAAGTAACACAAAGGATGTGAGTGGTGACACTGTGCAGCTGATGCAGTAAAGTGAATTAACAGCTAATAGCTGGCAGATAGCAGCAGATCAGTTGATTAAACAGATGGCAGTAAGCTTGACATTTGCCATCCACAAACTCAGAATATTGCTCTCATCTGTTCTCTAGGAAATACTTCAGGAAACAAAAGTTCTCTTTATGGTTCAGTCTGCTAAAAAAACAAACATGAGAAGAAGGTGACCTGCTTCCCTCCAGAGAATTGAAGAGCTGGTGCTTAGGAAGAAAACAGGAGAAAAAGCCATATTCCCAAGATGATATTTCTGTCAATAAATGGAGAACATGCAGGATCAGCCCCCACATTCAGAAGAAAGAGCTTCTCCTGGTCCTTCCTCTAGCGACTGGGTGCTCTAAACTGCAGAAGGAATAACATAGCTGAAAAGAATGACTCAACTATTTAACTCCTTCCTTAAATGGAAACTGTTCAAATGCTTCCTTCATTTGTCTGTCCCAGTGGTGTATGAGAAAAATGGCTTGTGGGCTCTGCCTGGTGCCACAGAGATGAGAGGATGCACATGGCTCGCTGCTCCTCTCTAAGGATCTCTTTGTTCTTCCCAGTCCCTGGGGCACATGTTCCATGTGAGGCAATGACAGTTTTTGTTATCACACAGACGTATCAGTTTCAGTGACAATCAGTCCCTTTTCAAAAAAACATTATTTCTCATGATTGTCTCCCTCTTGGAAAATGTGGCCTTTAAAGCCAAAGTGGGGGGAAAAGATGAATGAAGGGGAGACAACAAATGTCCTGGCGACACAGAAGTTAAATGGTGTGTTATGTGTTATGGGACAATCAGCCAATCGGCTTGAAAGGGTATAAATCAATATATGTGCTCGCAGAAAGGAAACACTGGGCCTTACATTGTGAAAGAAAGAGGGACCGTTTTGTCCTGCCTGTGCAGGTTTAGCAGACACTGGGAAGGAAACTGCTCATAGGAGAGGCATAAAGAGAGGGAAGAAGGCAGAGGAGGGGGGAAGGGAGAAGGGGGGAAGAAGGTGAGGGGTTTGCTAATAACTACATGTTTTTTGCTTCCTTCCTAACTCAATGGTACATGTGACCTCATGAAGCCAATAAGTTATGAGCATCTGATGCAAAAGTTCCCCCCCAAAACGCTGCTTTAGCAAAGACCACTGGGTAAACCATGTCATGACTAATTTCTGCAAATGCCTTGATTTAAGGCAGGCACAGGACCTGAAATTCACACCAGTTCTTTGTGTGCTGGAGTCATGCAGATACCAGGCTTGGTGAGAAGAAACTGCATACTTCCTATTTTATTTCACCACTGCTTGACCTGCTTTTCCTCAGACTTAAAATCATTTGCCAGGTCAAAATAAACTCTTCAGAATCCCAATGTGAAAAATGTACCTAACAATTCAACCCTTGTAAGTTGGGAATTGGAAGAGAAAGTGCAGTGGAGTCTAATTAAATTATATAATAAGCAGCTTAACTTGTGGTTTCACTTTGGTTTCTGTTATTCTTATTATCATAAGCACTGTAGCTGGCAAAGAGCTATTGAAATATGCATAGCAGAAATGACCAAATTGGAGATGTTTGGGTTTCACAAGAGCTTGTCTGTCAGAGGTTGGTTTTGCAAAGCTGCATCCAGAAGGGAGGTCAGGCTAATTCCAATTTAGTTCAAAATTTTCCTCAGAGGTAGCAATGAGTTCTACATTTGACCTATCTTTATTAAAGAAAAAAATCAAAGGAGATCTGGATTTGCAAATCCTCACCTGTCAAGTCCTGGTTTGCAAAATGAAAAGCAGTGCTGGCTCAGATTTGGGTGAAGCTGAGTATATAATCCTGGCTTTAGCCTTCTCTCATTAACAAGTTAGTTGATATCTCCCAGAAGATGGCACTTCAAAGAAGGGATGGTGCTCCTGGCACGCTGGCAGTGCTGTAGAATGGTCACCCACCCCAGCACTCTCAGCTACCAAAGCTTGTCCTTTGTTTAAGCCTACTCTGTGCCAGGCATATGGCTACAGGAGCCAGATAAGCACAGCTGCTGATGAAGTGGGTGAGGCAGTGCCCAGATAAGCTGCCACCAGGGAGGGTGGCAATTCACAGAGATCAGCAGCTGCTGCAGAGGACACTTCAAAATCTTAAGCCAGTACCATTTTTTGAGTAATAAGTTATGGTCTGTCTAGAATATATATGTTGGCTGAGATTTACATCAAGCTTTGCCTTAATTGTTAGTAAAGCTGTCTAGTGCTTGCATAGTGGTGGGTTCCTTCATAAGTGAATGCTCGTAAATTTGGCTAATCATAACAGAGATCTTTCCAAAAGTTTGCTATACATCTCATCCTGCTATGGAAACAGGTTGCAATGCCCACTGAAATCTGAATCTGGATCTAGGGCTTCGGTTTGGCAGCATTTCTAGTTTTGAAGCCTGTCTCATGCAAGAGTCAAGTAAGAATAATTTCAGTCTGTTTAGTGGTCTATAAATCCAAGTGCCCCAAGTACCAATGAATCACTCTGTTCTCTGCCCCAGGGGTTTGACTATTACAAACAATGACTGAAGTCATCAGCAAAAGACGAGGTCACAGGCTGAAAGAGGAAAATATGCTTTTTCATTTCTAGAATAAAAAAATTGAATGCATTGTCTGAAAATGTCAGTGCATGAACTAGACTAAATGGAAGCAGACTAAGTTGGGCTCTGACATCTAATGCTTCCTCCTCCACTCCTATTTTGTTTAATTTGACAGCTGCTTACCAAGATACAAGTTCAAAAATTCAGAATAAGTTGCTAAGGAAGAAGTTTACCACATCATCCATCTTCTTTCTTGGCACTGGAAAGTCTAAGGGCTGAAGGTAGGGGCAAGAAGGGGAGAGCTCTGGGCTCCAACTCAGGCATGGCCCATTTGCCACTGCAAACAAGGCACTTAAACCCTCTGCCAAGGCCTTTCTGTAGCAGATATCTGCCTTGCAATGGTGAGGTGTTTCCTGATGAACAATTGCTGCCTGGGAAGCACAGTGAGAGTCACAGAGCCAGCACTGAGCATGGGGTAAGCTGCCAAACAATGCAGGGGTTCATCAAAGGTTGATGATCTCCAGATCACACTAAGGAAAAGCTATTTATCATACACAGAATTGGTGATTCTCAGTCTCAGGCAACCCCACAGTTTCTCAGAGTTAGTTAAGAGAAAATAGTTTGTGTCTTATTTATTTTTGTATTCATATATATATTCAGAGTAGCACACACACGCATATATATATATGTGTGTGTATATATAAAGACAAGCTAGTCAAGGTAAACGACTTTAAAAGACTTTCCACATACCATCAAGTGAAAGTGTAAGCATTACAGACTCTACAGAGCAGGAGTGACTTTAAGGAACTTTCAATAACCACAGGACTTTTTCTCCAGCTGGCAAATCAAATATGATCCTTGGATCTTAAATCCCCTGAGAATACAAAAAATGTCACCTTGTATGTAAATGCACTGTTTTCCCAAACTTTCTATTATGGTCCAAGGCCAAAAGAATTTAAAAAACCTCTTCTGTTTAATACATCACTTCCTTATGATATTTGCATTAAGTGCTTTTACTTTGGGCTTTATCCTATAAATAGAAAAAATGCAGCCTTACTTGTCAAGCTGCCACAGAAGATGTAGAGATCAGTCTGAACCAAACTTCAGATGAAACTTTGGTTCCAGTGAAGTGACTGTGTGTGTTTTCTCAGTGGCTTTAGTGAAGCCTGTCCCTCCATTGTCTTGCTCAGTCCTGAACTTTAAAACAGTCAAGATTCATATCAGTGGCTGACAGGGTTATTTCTACCTCATGTAAATCCAAAGGTATGAAAAAGAAGCACTAATCAAACACATCTTAGACTTAATGTTTCATCAGTTAAACTGCCTCTAACATACTTTCAGTTGATGACAATTTTCACTTCCATGCCAAGAGCTTGAACTTATTCTCTGCTATGCACTTTTTGTCATATACAGCAGTAAATGTAGGAATCAAAGCAAAACTCAGATTTATAAAGAAAAAGTATGACCTCATCTGGTTTTCTCTGTCTAACAATGTATGTTTATGCAAAACATAAACAAACAGCCAGTAGTCCCAAAGTAGCTTGTTTCATCTGTGTATAAAAAAAAAACTGAGAATTTTCCATTGGCTCCTTTATATGGAAGATCCTACTGTCATGTTCATGTTTCTGAGGTTTTGGTACACACTTTCAAAAACTGTAAAGGTACATTTCTCATTTCTTGCTAAAATGGTGCAATTGGGGTAGAACAACTGCTGCTTTGTTCAGGAATAGCAATCCTCAGCCTTAAATTCCTTAAAGAGAAAGAATTCAAATACAGAGCCATGACATTTGCCTTTAAAAGGAGAAAAGGATGTTTTTCACTTCCTCTCCATTTTTCCCTTTAATATCCAGCAACATGAAATCTGGCAGAAAAGAAGGTAAAGGGAAGAAGAGCATTTCTGCATAGAATTCCAGCAGTAAGTTAAAGTACCTGCAGGCACAATTTCACTCAAACATCCATCCTCTGTGTGCATGTAAGCAATTAGCTTGTGTACTCCTGATAATAATCTGCTTGCCAAAGCTAGTGGCAATATCTTACCCAAACTCTTTCCCTGACTAAAACTGTCAAAGGCAAAAATATTTTGCAGAAATTTCTGATCTTTGATGAGAATCTGTTTTCAAATAAAAGAGAGCAAAATAAATCTTTCTATCCTCTAAGAACACAGCACTTCCATTTCCCAGAAAGGTGACTCTTTGTAAGAGTTTTCATTTTTCATTTCGTGTTGTAACAAAATAATTTAATGATATTAAAATAAAATCAGATGATATATTATTAAGTTCAAAGATTGAAATACTGGAATATGAATATCAATCAACTATTTCCATTTCTGAGAAATTCTTTGGAGTTTGCTTTATTTTAGCACAATCACTTTTTACACTTTGACATGTCACCTCAAAATTAATAATCTTGCTTTCCTTCTGCCCCTCCACCCCACCACCCCCTCAGAAAGCCAACCCACAAACCCCTTTGTATTTCTGGCTCTTTATCCTGTGCCTTTAGGACCTATATATGCAGTTTTAAAAGGTGCATCAGCAGCTGAAACATGATTGAAGAATATAGCCACAACTTCTTTGGGCTTCTATACTGTGTCAGCAGTAGAAAAGTCAGCCTTTGGGAATCTTTCTTTAGATTTACCACATAGATGGAAACATGAGCAAGAAAGTGTTTAGTTTGTCTCGGCCTTCTCCAATGTTCTGTGCTGAAAGATTCTAAAAAAATTAGAAAAAAAAATAAAATAAAAAAAAAAATAAAAAAAAAAAGTTTTCCCTTTTGTAGCTCCACTGAGCCAACACCCACCCTTTCATCAGAGGTGAACTGGCCCATTCTCCCCAGTTGCTGTAACTCTTTAACCTTAGTGCATATACTAAACCTCAGACTGATTTAGTATTTAAATGATATACAGTAACCATCCTGTTAAATGTAAATTAAATGCACGCTTATTCTTTAAGACAATTTAAAGTGTCACCTTTATAGCTATAAGGCTGTGACATTTCATGAACTCACAGCCACAGCTTCCCACTGATAATGCCATGCTGAACTGACTGGGCTGAATTCAGCTGTGGGGGAACCAAATGCAATGTTCTTGCTGTCAAAGGAGTTTTACCCTTTTACACCCAGGCTGATTCCAGGCTTTCATTATCTACACTTAAACCTAGCATAATTTATTTGAAAAAGTAGCTGAGAATACTAACATTTCAGCTGTTATTCACAATACAGCCATTATGTTCTCTAGAAATATATGTTGGCTTAGCTCCTTCAACTTCTTCATTTATGCTGGGTGAGAATCCAGCCCTAGCTGGAAAGCAAAGACCAAAAAAACTTCACCTGAACTGAATTTTTCTTGAAGAGCTAAGTAAAATCATTGAAACTGATGAAACAATTAATAGCAATTAATATCTTCCAACATGAGCTAAAATGACAAAGCAAAAGCATGGGGTTCAAGAAGACATTTTTGACAATAGATGACTGTTCTTGAGGATGCTTCTGGGCAAGACTGAGCAGGAAGCATTGATGGGATGTTGGGAATCTGGGCACAAAAGCCTAGATTTGAAGATGTTTATGTGTTCAAAGATATAGATTGCTACTTAGAACTGTCACCTTTGCTGGTGTGTCTGAACTAGAGAGGTGCCCATGAGCCCTGTTTGGCCACAGGATGCCTGTGGACATCAGACTGGATGGTAATTTGGGTAAACACAAAACCAACACTGGAATCAACTGTGAAGTGACTAAAATATTGCCATAAGCAGTCTGTTCTCTCTGGAGGTTGTCCCATGTTATGCACAGCCCTTTCCCTCAGCAGCTCTCCCTACACTGCTTCCTCTCTACCACATCTTCTTTGCTCACAGCACCTCCTTAGAGTAATCAGAAGCTCTCCTTATGTTGTTCTCAGTAATCCTTCCATTTCAAAATCGATGGCATAATTAGCCTTCTTAATTAGTATAGAGTACATAGAATTTATCAGAAATACCTTCTGTACCAGCATGAGAAGTTAGAATGCATTAGGAAGTTTTATTGCATGCTTTTCCCTTCACCTTGGACTCCTCAGACCAAGAGAAAAAACTGCTTTTCAATGTCGAGTGTTTTAAATAAAATGCATTCTTTGTTGTCAACGTGTAGAGCTGGTAAATTGACAAATTCATCATCTTATTATAATCCCTGCACCTGTTCCAGTTTGCAGTCTGCGGTGTGTTTTAGCCCGTGTATGGTGAGTACATCTGCTTAACAAGGACAGTTAACTGGCAGAATTTGTTTATAAACCAGTGAAGAGCTAAATGAGGTAAACTGCATTATCTTACATGTTAATTGTATTTCAGTGCAGACAAACATTTATTAAAGATGCAGACGGCACACCATACATTCTAATTGTGTTTGCACCCATTTCTGGTTTTATCCTAGTTTCCAGAATTTCTGCTTCGATATCATATTTCAGGGATTCAAGATGCAGCCTGAGATATCCCTAAAAAAAGACACTCATAACAGTGCCCAATATGTGTGCACACAGGCACACATGGGGGAGCTGGGTGAGTAATTTGCAGGAGCAGTTTATTAGAAGGATGCTGCCACGTTCTGCTGTCTGGCAAATGTCTCTGAACAGAAGCAAATTTCTGGGAACCTGAACATCACTTTGAAATGACATTACAAACATCTTCTGGCTGCAGTTTGCAGTTTCCTTGGTGGCAGGTGTAGAGCTCCTTGAGGTCCCTGGCTCTCCATCCTCACTTCCATCACCCCCCTCCCATGCTTCAACATTATGGGAGGAGCAGGGATCTGTCAAAGACAGACCTGCAGATCCCATCTCACAAACAAAATTTGGCACACAGATTCCCACCAAAACATTTTTTTTTTTCTCAAACTTGTTATGATTTGAACAAGGTGGCACATGGGCTCAGGAGGTAGAGGAGAAGTGTTGCTTGGCAATTTGGGAGCTGAGGTAGATCTACTCATGTCGTATCCAAACCAGTGGAAAGGGTCAGTACAAAATGCATAAACCCTAAACAGCATCCAGGCAACCCTAGGTCTGGTGATGAACTAAAACCAGACCTCTTAGACCTTGTCCAGGAACATAGCCAGAAGAACCTCCTCCTCCTCCCCTTGCCCTCTCTGTCTGCATGGTCTGTTATTTTCTGATCCTGAGATTGCTTTCTTAGAGTCAAACTGGCTTGTAACTGGGGAAAGACTGGCTGGTCCAGCAGCAGTACCAAAATATAAAAATATAAATGTCTGAAGACAACTGCTCATTTTGGAGGTTATACAGGCAGGATGGACTTGCAGTAGAGGTGTTGTAGGAAAACAAAGGGGACTTGGGGGTGGCAGTAGTGTCCTTCAGATATATAGTTGTGAAACATCATTCACTGGTTTCCTACTGCACGTCAGAGGTCTGAGGGACTGAAAGCCAGAGACAGGAAAAAGGTTTACCTTTTAAACTAAGCAAATGTGAGATAGAGAGGTAAAACAATGTGGATCTCCTAGAGCCACAGCTCCTGAGACAGTTTCCTGAGGAGCCACCACTCCGCTGCTCCTGCCAGGATGGTGCTGGATCCCACCACCACACCCTGCATTCCTGGGAGCTGCCCCATTGTAAGACAATTAAAACCATGGCAGTTTCAGAGCTTGGGCACCCCCCAGCACCGCCAGGGAAGATACATCTGGTCTCAGTTTGTTGACTTTCCTTGGGAATGCATCCAAATTAAAAGGAGATGGGGAAATCTTTGAAAGATGGAGCACCCTGTGCTAGGCAGTGTGTTTTGTAGGAATGCAAATGTCTCTTTCAACAGCAAAGCAGACAGTGTATCCTCATGCAAAGTGCACCCAGGACTTACCTGCTGGTGAATGAGCACTCAGATAATTTCCGAAGGTGAGGCCAAGTCCTGGCACCAGAAGTCAAGAGCAAAAATACAACTTTACTGTAGCAAGAAGGGTGCAGAGAATGAAACAGAAGTTCTGGCCAGAGAGAAGAGGAATGAAAAATAAATCTGCCTGGCTGAGGAACTACATGGCATGTGGCTCTCATCCACTCTGCTTTTTGCTTCATATGCAAAGAGGCTGTAGAATTAGATTCCCTAATCCAAATGCTTTAGGACTGATTCTCTAATTTCCCTTGGAAATTCATTAGTTTTTTTAAAAAATGAGTGGTAATGCTGCTTGCATTTTTTGGTTATGGGAAGATTAAATGAAGGAAATCTTTGCCTAGAATAATCATCGTTACTTAACCTAAATTTATTCCATTCCTCTGAAACTTTGAAAAAGTGCAGCTCTTTGGTTGCTGAAGTTACACTGAAGTAAAACTCAACAACTTGCTAAAATATTGCCATATGAGTAGAAATATTCAGCTCTGAGGAGCTGATGTGGTGGAGGAATAAAAGGTTGTCTGTTAGTGCTGGCTGGCACTGGGTTTTAAGCAATACCAACGAGCCTGCCAACAAGAAGCCGATAACAAGGCTTTCTGAATATCTTCCAAAGCTTCACAGAAATACTTGTTTGCATAATGTTTTACACTTAAGCCCTTAAAAGTTCACCAGAGAAAAGTGGCTTTAAATCTGTGCGAGCGCCACACACACACACGTATGCACACAAAGCAGGAGGAAAACCAACATTGAGCAAGAAATGTTTAAAGTTTAAGATGTGCAGATTGAATGTACACAATAAGATAAGTGTTTCTGCTCTGCATTCTAATTTCTCCCCTGCAGTACACGAATGGATTAACATCTTAATTGGATTTAAGCTCCTGGCTGACCTACACATACACTATAGCTATTTCTCAGTGTCTTAAACCAAGGAAGAACTTGAAGCATGAACTTGAAGCACTTTTCCCTTCTCTTCCCTTCCCTTCCCTTCCCTTCCCTTCCCTTCCCTTCCCTTCCCTTCCCTTCCCTTCCCTTCCCTTCCCTTCCCTTCCCTTCCCTTCCCTTCCCTTCCCTTCCCTTCCCTTCCCTTCCCTTCCCTTCCCTTCCCTTCCCTTCCCTTCCCTTCCCTTCCCTTCCCTTCCCTTCCCTTCCCTTCCCTTCCCTTCCCTTCCCTTCCCTTCCCTTCCCTTCCCTTCCCTTCCCTTCCCTTCCCTTCCCTTCCCTTCCCTTCCCTTCCCTTCCCTTCCCTTCCCTTCCCTTCCCTTCCCTTCCCTTCCCTTCCCTTCCCTTCCCTTCCCTTCCCTTCCCTTCCCTTCCCTTCCCTTCCCTTCCCTTCCCTTCCCTTCCCTTCCCTTCCCTTCCCTTCCCTTCTTCTTTTTTTACTTCCTGGTAGTACAGTTTTAACTCAGATCTAAGAACATTTTTGTTCCTGTGTGTGAAGCTTCTGCTACTTGCCAGCATAAAACTCGAGGCAAGCAGCTCTCTTCATGGTGGTCCTGATGCCTTTCAGTCTTGAACTATAAAATCTCTTCTTGCTCTAATCTGAGCTCTCCAGAGCAGGATTATGTCCCTGAAAATTGTGTGTATGGAAATTAAAAGCCAGTTTAGGGAGGTGGGACCAGAGCAAGATCTATAGTTCTACAACATAAATTTGAATCTGGATCTCTAGAAGTAAAAAGCTACTGTAGGCAATATTCCTTCAAATTAAACTATCATGGGCAAAATCCTATTTCCTAAAATGTTTTATCAAAATGTGGAGTGAAATCTTAGCCCTGTTGTGTCAGTAATAGATCTCTGATTGTTTTAATCAGCTGCTTTATTTCATGCAGGAATAATCTATCTTATCCCTGTATGGCTTTTCCAGACTGCATACAGTTCAGAACATGCACAGTAAATCTGAATCAGTATGGGTGCCAGTTGATATTCCCAGATCCCTGGAAATCTCTGATAAACACAGACAATTTTAGAATTTAGAAATTCTAAAATTCTGCCAAGACAAAATTTCTGGATAGAAAGGGAAGAAATGCTTGGGAAGCCCTGGTATATAATGATGTACCTCTGTGCAGGTCAGTATCATCTCATAGACAGAGCCTTTGACTTTATATCTGCTTTTGATTTGTACACAACTGAAAGAGATTGATTTTGTTTTAAGTCATGGCAGAAATGTGGTGTACTGCAAAATGTCCTGTGCCCTGTCAAGCAATGAAACTCCCTGATTCCAGATGGTTCTCAAGCCTGTGAACCAACCATGTCCAGCTAAAGGGGCACCCACCCAACAACCTTTTGTTGTTCTCCATTAGGAATGTGGCAAGAGGCATCACAAGGGGAAGGAAGGAGATGCACAGGGAGTGACTTGTTTGGAGACCCAGTGCCCAGTGATGTGGGGCTGCTCTACTCTCCTGCTAACAGTCAAATGTTTCAGCTGGAGCACACACAGCCCTGGAAGCACAGAAAAACCTCCTCTTTTTCTTCTACTAAAGGGAATAACCTTGTAATAGTGAAGATTTTTGTATGCTCAAGGGAAAGTTTCAAGTGCTCATGGGAGTGAAAAACATAATACAGGTTAGTTTGAGGCAGTGATGCCATATCAGACTGCTGAAAGCAGGGAGAGCTGTTTCTTCAAGGCACCCAAATTAAATTTGAGAGCTGCTCACCAAGTGACTTGAGACATCGAATGACCTGATCACAGTCATACTACTTGTGAGTCTGAAGTGGCTCAGGACAGAGATTCCAGCACCTCTGAAAGCTGAGCTGCAGGACAGAAATTATTTCTGTGAACTAGATGTAGAAGCACTAGTGGAAACGCAAAATGAATTTAGATGTCTGAAATTTTTTTTCAGTAATAGCTGCTGCCCTGGAGGTGAGGCAAGATATGCTAATGTGCCTGTTCTAGAGCTGCTCTCCCATTATGTCCAGAGACAGGTGTAAAAACAGAGTTTAAAAGAAGCAGTTGGAGCATTGTAATGTCTTTTGTCTGACAAAGATGGAAGAAACCAAAGATTTTCCACCTACGCTCTACACAAATCAGTGAGGAAGGAATTTCATGGGAGAGAGGGAAAGCAGGACCCAAATATTTCAATGTCATTCAAAATCCCTGCTCAAACTGGGAGTCACTGCTGAGCCTGGAGCAGTGCCCAGGTACTGCCATCCCCAGAGCCTGAGCAGGGCTCTATCCTTGGCAGTCAGCACCAGCTCTGAGGTTTGCACTGGGGAGAGCTTGCCCCATACACCCCACACATATCACACACCCCACACATATCACACATCCCACACATATCACACACCTCACATACATCACACACAACACACACACACACCTCACTCCCTGCACCCAATTTCTACCTCTCACACAGAGTTTTGGGCAGCACAGTCACAAAATCCCCTGGAAAGGGAGGGCAGAAAGGGACCATAAGCAGAAGAAACAGATGAAGTTCACTTTCCACATCTGTTTTTTATTGAGGGAGCTGTTGCTGTGAGTAAAGTCAGCTGAGACATCCCAAGTGATTGCAGCTTGAATTTTTAAGCCGGGCTATAAATATCTGGGTTTTTAAACAGTGATTATTGTTTATGTTTTCTTCCTATTTACTCTCCTTTGATTTAGAAGCACGGGGAGGTTTGTATCACTTCAGAGTGTCAGCTGGAAGCTGCCATCAGCTATGTTACAGATAACCTCTCCTGCATGACACAGTTCAGGATTGTGCTGTCTCTCCTCTCAGTGTTGTGACCCCAGGTGGCTCAGAAGTACTTGGGTCAAACTTATTACATACTATTCACTATCCCAATAAACAAGTAGCATGTTGTCACATTTGGAGTGCTGCGTATTTTTCTAGTAATTATGCCTTATTATATATTTACTATTCAGAAAATGCAGGTGTGGGCTGTTGAACTGGGGCCAATGAGAATTCGCCGAACTGGCAGCAATTGCTTGGTGAGTCATGTTTCACTGTCTGTTGGTTTTATAACTGTTTTCACTACTAATTTAGCTCTGCGATGCAATATGCAATTAGTCCTATTATGGAAGCAGCTGTATTCAGTTTTACAATGGCACTTTCCCCTTTGGCTTGTACCAGAGCCTGTTGTGGTTCTGCTGATTTGATGACTGAAGTTGTAAAGTGGTATCTGGATGAGCCACAGCAAGCCATGAGCCTCATACAAATATGATTCTTCTCATACACCACTGCTCTAATGCTATTTCTTGCAGCCCAATTAGAAATGCGGTCACAGGGAAAAGCTGTTTCTTGCTACAGTAAGTAGTCCTGTCATGCAGCGATTTGTTGCCTTGCTGGTATCACCTCTGTAGCCTTGCAGCTTATTGTAAATAACATTTGGTAGCCAGAACCTGGAAAAAAAAAAAATTAAGCTTCTGTTTGGAAATAAGCATCTGCTTGGAAATGAGCATTTCCAGGCTTCAAAAATTAGTTTCCAAGCTGAAGCCCCTGGATGGTGGCCACAGGAATGAAGTAGGGCCATGTGAGGATGGTGGCTGGGATGGAAAATGGGAGATTTTGAGCTTAAGCCCACGAAACCCCAGCTTGTCACAATAGTGACAGTGACAAACCAAGGCTTTGTAGCCTCACTGAATCCTCCTCCAACCCTAAAACACCTAATGCCACTGTCATGGTTAGTCCCCACACCCAGCACTTGGATAACGAGCATGAGCAGCCATTCTCCAAAATTACACAAGGGAACAGCCAAGTAAATACAAATATCAATTACACTAATTAGCTGCCTTTGCTGTCAACAAGGACGTTATGGAAATCAAATACATATTGCTTATTAGTTTAATGTGTACTAGAGCTACTCAGTTAAAAAGAGCAGGGTCTTGAAAAATCGCTGAGAACATTCACTACATTTTTTCTGCTGTGTTATTACCCATTTTCACACCCATACATATGTTCTGGTTTTGTTGTGTGTCACACAAAATGGTAATTTGGTGGTGAAAAAATGAGAAATCATGACATTTCACATGTGTTTTTAGTAAAACAACAATTTTCTTCCTAAAGGGCCCCAGTTTTCTTGCTCAGAAATAGGGCTATTTACAATGAAAATGTTCCTGTTGTGCTGGAATAATGACACAAAGAAAGGCACCAGGCTGAATACTGCAAAGAGAAGTTAAAACACCTCTATTTCCAGTGCTTTGAATGCCAGGTGAGTGAATTGAAGCCTCTAAACCACCACCCAGGAAACCAGTGCTTGCCAGCAGCAGAGCTGGCCCCAGCAAGAGCCCATTTGCACCAGGATTGTTTCTGACCACTGTTGCCCACAGTTCTCATTCTGGTCAGATTATTACAGCAGAGACTATTTTGCAGGAACTTTTCACTATAAGAAACAAATAAAGTCTCTGCCCTGTAGAGAATAACCATTTGGGAGAGCTGGACTGATGGAGAGTTGGTAGTTTGCCCAGAGCTTATCATTTTCTATCCAGAGGCTGGCTTTATGCTAGAGCAAACAGCTGGAGTTGTGCACTGTATTTCATTGCAAGCATGTAAAACAATAATGAACTTTATGGTTCTATAAAGATTTGCAAAATTATTCCCAGGTCTAAAGTTTAATTGTTTAATGTCACCAAATGACTTTGCAATAACTGAGCACTGTGGAGTGGCAGAAGTTAATCACTCAACTGAAGTGAATTAAGATTTTCTAAAGCTACATTTATCACTGTAATTTCTGGCTAATTTCATTTTCCATTCATAAAATATGATTTCAGTTTCTGTATCTCTATGAGCTGTGGAGAAGGAACGTGCCTGTTTTAGAAGAAGGTTTTTGTCAAGCAATGTCAGAGGTGATGTACACAGTGACAACTGGGGTATGCTAAGTTCATCTCAGCAAAGCATTCCACACGTCTCTGCACTTGAGTGCACTAGCTCCTGAGGACCTCTAGTTCTTTTAAAGCTCAGTGGGCCAAATTTTCAGTGTTTACTTTGCCTTGTATGTATTCTGGCCTGCCATCAGGAAGTGAATACAACAGCCTTGCTGGAAACAAGAGTTAGACAGGACAGGCTTATTTGCTTAAAGCAAATGCTGTGAGCCAAAAAAGCCTATTTCTAGTGGCCACTTAACTCCTAGAGCAGGTGAGGGATGCCTCAGTACCTACCTTCTTTACTTTTGCTTTCAGATAGCCAGAAGAGGATACAGTTGCTTTAATTTTTGTCATCTAGAAGTAACCAGAAGTCACGTACCGTTGAAGAAAGTTGTCTAAGCAATGCAATAGTCAGTGGAAGGAAATGGGTGTCTGTCTGGCATGCCTTATCCCAGTTATCTCCCCTGGCTATAGTGGGAGCCCAGGCAGATACTAACAAAAACACTTCTCTCTGGCAGCCTAAAATTAACCCATGAACCTCACATTTCCTTCTCAGCTTGCACCCCTTGGCACTCCACTGCTCCTCCAGACAGAATTCATTTTTCTCTTCACCTTGGTCCTGTGAGGGCCTAGTTCAGCTGATGTTGTCAGTGACAGCATACTTGTGGGACAAACCCCATACCAAGGGCTGTCCTGAAGAGTTGGAACTGGCTCTCCATCCCATTCAGAGGTGTCAAGGGCTCCTTCATCAAGTGAGGGAGTTCTGCTGGGACCTAGTCTATCTGAAGGACTCAAGAAGTATGTCCTCAACACGGGGTGAAACTGGTGGGGAGAGGAAAGGGAGGCAGGAGTACCTGTGCCTCTCCCAGACACACCTTGAGCCTCCTGTTGAGGCTGTCCTGTTGATAGCCTGGCAGCTCTCAACCTTCTTTCAGTACTTACATTAAAAATCCCTGGGAAATAATCCACTCTGCAGATTCCTAATTGTAAACTTTAGGACCTAAAACCTCCCTCATCTTACCAGGTCAAGAAACTCAGATGGGAACCTGTGCTGCCCAAGGACTCTGCAGAGATTTCTCACTGTCCTGAGTCAGGCAATTAGTCCTGGGGGGGATTGGAGTGTCACACAGCCTTCTCTCAAGTGGTCACTCACTACCAAGAGCAGCTCCCACCTCGTTGGGCTGGATGTCCCCATCCATCACTGCACGGAGATATCCCACTGTTATTGTGCCTAAAATGTTCATGTTAAGGCAAAAGGGACTGCTATCCTTGAACCAAGAATGCCAGCATCCAACACACGCTTTGTAAATTATGACTTTTGAAAATGTTTTATAAAAAAAATTTCTTCAAAATGTTTTTCAAGAAAAAGCTTTTTTTTTCTTGAAGTTAATGTATTAAGAAATTAGTCAGGAAAGAACTGCATCATCCATACTTCAGGCTAATCTCAAAACAAAGCACTGAGCCCTCTCCTTAGCTTTAAAAGTGGATGGATATCCATATCTCAACTCTTTTTCTTCCAATGGCATGGACAAAGAAAAAGAAAATGCTTCTTCCAAAGACGAACATCTCTGTAAAGTTTCCTTCATGCTGAGTCAGTTAAAACGCACCCAAATCAAGGCAGCTTTAAAAAAAAAAAAAAAATAAAAACAATAACACCTTTTTTTTTTTTTTTTCAAAGTAGCTTTATTTTTTTTTAAAGATTTGTTTTATTTCTAATTTTTGAAATGAGAACATCTCTCACCATCCTCTTGCATGATCCCCTTTACTGTGAGGGAGGTAAAAGGTACAACTTGCTGGTTTTCATTAGTAGTGAATATGAGTGTGGTTAGCCATATTATGGTTCATATATAGACAACAGTTTACACTCCTCCTCTACACAGAGTGTACTCAGATGTTGTACACACATGTAACATGCTGTCCTGGCCCCAAATTGCTTCCAGGTTAGGTCATCACTTCAAGCCCATTTTCTCTGTTTTTCTCTCTGTTGCATTTTATTGGCCTGGTAGAGATTATCCACTAATCCAGCCTGGTTTTAGCATCTTCTGCACTTGTTTGTTCCAATTTTTGTACCCTCTGAACTCTTCATCTCGCATACAATTTATTCCCACACATGGCAGGCATGCTTTCTCATGAATTATTTATATAGCTTTGGAAACTTCTGCTTTTCAAATAATGAGAGAAGAAAATGTTTCCAGTGTAGGAGTCATAATAAGGGAGAAATCCAGGCAGGTTGGTGTTCAAGAAGATGATAAAATGCCCCAAGTTAAAAATAATACATTGCTTTTGAAAGGCTGAGGAAACATCACAATGGCCTTTCAAAGCAATCATCTACCTTCAGAAACACCGCTGAGTGGCTAAAATTAGGAGTTGATATCTGGCAATGACTACAGAGGCTTTCATTTCCCCAGTTTTTCCTAAAGGTTGGGTGGGAAAAACTCCCCCACTGTCTAACATACCAATGGCAGCCTTGCCACCTACTTGCATGGAGGGGGAAGCTGTCCCTTCCTCTCCTGATTTGAAATGACACAGCTTTGCTGACAAAAACAAAATTAATAACACACACTGCAAGAAAATACACTATGTGACACAGCTTCTGTGATGCTTTGATCTTTTAGCATACTGAGAAACAGAGGTAGGCTGTGCTTTCACTTCCAAAACACAGCCAAGTACACAAAGCAGGGAATACAATATTTAATAAAGATACCTCATGGGTAAGAGTTAAAAAAAATTATTCAATTAAAGATGTGTTTTGAAAACAGAAAAGACACCAATGGTAACACTAAGGAAGAAAGAATGTGCTAGCCCAGGGAAGGAGCAAGAAATAAAAGAAAATTTTCATTTTACATAGGCTTCACCCCAAGTTTAGATAGGGAGGGTAGAAAACACAACCTCATGAAGACATTTTATTGTCTGCAGTCAGGAGCACAAGGATCCAGCTGCTGCTTGTCTGGTGCTCCCAGGCTGGCTTTGAGCAGGGTGCTATTATTGCCCCACCACGGGAGCAGCACATCCTGCCCCAGCCAAAGGCTGCTGTGACACACACCTCCTCTCATGGCTCCGTGATGTTTGGTGATGTAGCTCTTGAGGAGCGTGCTGGTGGGTTGTCATGGCAACGAGGAATTGGGCAGATGGAAGCAGCACCAGGCTGCCTCTGCCTGCCCACCTGCCTGCAGGGACGGGGACACAGGGCACGGGTCTGGCAGATGAGGACTGGCAGGTGACCCCACCTCCAGGGCCACAGCATCCTCTGCAGGAGGGGCTCTGAGTCCTGCTGCTCACAGACCCACTGACCTCTCGGTTCCATCCTTCAGGTAGGATTAAACTCCATGTTTCTCCACTTAATGGCTGATGCATTAGAGGAAACACTGAAATACCATGACAAAATTGATTCTTCTGGTGTTTCAGATGAAATTCAGTATTAATTAGTTGATTGGCAATGTGGTGATTGCAGCAAACTAAATAATTGTTCTAGAAGTATAACCAGTGAGTATTTGCAATCACTATGCTTTATTCACCAGACTACACAAGAAAAGTCCATTAAAAGTGAAGATTCCTAGTTAAAGTTTTTCTTGTTCCCCTTGAAATACTTTGACATTTTCTTTTACCGTTCTGCAGCAGAGTTATTTGAGACTTAGTTTGGTATCTCAAGAAAGTGAGAACTACCAAGTTTATTTCTTTTCCTGGAGCCAGCATTTTTTTTGCAGCATTTCCCACTCAGGACACATGGCCCAAAGCCTGACAGTTTTTTAGATGGTCCATGTCGATTTGCTGTCCCAGCCTTTTCTTTTCAGCTTTTACAGAACACAATACTATGATGAACAGGTTTCTTTCCCATTAAAAAAGCTTATTTTTCCACAGAAAGCTGTCCCTCTTGTATTTTAAGCTCCCTCTGCCAAAAAACACCACCCAAATATCTTAACATCATGTTTCTTGCTATTGTTGATTTTGGAAACTGTTGGATCCTTCAGCTTGAGCTCTATACCCTCAAAGACATCACTTAGATGCAGGAAAGCATCAGTTTAAAAAGTTTAAGCCCCCCCAGCAGAATGATAGGAGAGTGAAAACAGCCCCATAAAAATTGCAGAACCCACTGATTCACTGATTCCAAGCTAGACCTACTCATCTAAGGTGAAAATTGACAAGCATTCTGAAAAGAAACAGTTTGTGCTGTTGAAGTTTAAAAAAAAAAAAAAAGAAAAAAAAGAAAACTGATGGCCTAACTTCAAAGAAAGAGAGAGTGAGTTTTAGGGGAGTACAGGAGAAGAGAATTGGTGCTGGAACTAAGCCTTCAGTCCTAGAGTTACATTGGTTTTGAGGTGTTCAAAACAAGGTTTGTACAAAAGGTTAGCATAACTTTTCCTTGCTGAGGTTTGGACTAAGTGACCTGAAAGGTCTTTGTCAAAGCTATTATCAGTGGTACTGTGATACCTTTATAAGGCAGCTTTTGTACTCCAATATCTCAAAAAAAGGTTGTTCTTTTTAGAATGACATTTCACAGCCTGCAAATTCTAAAATGGACTAATGGCTTTGACTTTTGGGGGTAGAAAGATTGGTCTGAAAAGTAAAGGTCTAGCTGGTGCTTGAAACTTTTGAGCCTTTATTTGTTGGGAGAGAAATGACACACACTTTCCTTCTCAATAATGATGGTTCAGAAGATGCCATTAAATTCGATAAGGCCAACCATTTATGAACAACAATTTAAGTAAATGGGCTTTGAGAGAAAGCCTTTGAACCAGCCCACACCATGGATGGGCTGACACTAGATAGGTAGATCCAGTTGTTTGGAGACTCTAGGAATGCTCAGATATTCTCTTACAGAGAGATCTGAACTCAGAGTGCAGCTCTCTATGGATTAGGGTTTTTCTATGTGCATTTTTTCATGAAGGCAAAGATACACAGATACTATTTGTTGGCTTGAAAGGGGACACTTCTCTCTGCACAGAGAGGATGAAAAAGAGGAAGAATGGTGAAACTGAATATGATTATGACATCTTCACTTCAATCTTTAGTGCCATAATGGCTAATTTCTGGTTTGGCTGCATTTAAGATGAACCTTAGGGCTGCTCTAATAGACACCACTTTAGATGACTCCTAATTCTTTTTTACTCAGCAGCTCTCAGGGCACTTCCACAGCACTAATTCTTGAGAACTTCCCTGAAAATATGAAATTGCTCAGTGTCTCAACCATTGCTATGGTGATAGTCTTCCCCCGTCATTAAAGACAAATTTTACATGCTATGAGTTTGCATAAAGGTTGTAAAAAAAAAAAGAGAGATTAATGAACAAGCATGTGTGGGTCTAGTAAGGGAGTTAAAAATGTGGTTATCTCCACAGTTCTCAGCACTGCAAAGCTCAGTGTGCTCGTGCCACTTCAGCAGCAGTTAAACACAGCCCCAGTGAGCTCACGGTGGCACCTGGCCCAGAAGAAACAGCAGCTGTGCACAATTTGTGTGGCTTTTTTTTTTTTGTCCAGTTCCTTTGACCTGAATATGTGTCTCAGAGAATTTCAGACAGAATCAAAAGCTGTTTTTGCTGTCAAGGTAGGCATACCACACGTAGCCTGTGTACCTAATCCTGCATTCCTCCTGCATTCCAGGCAGCCACAAAGTCAACGAGATTTTGAGATGCAGAGTGAATACAGGACTAGGTACAGCATTTGAATATTTTAAGGAATGTTCTTGGATTTTTACAGTTGATGTCATGTTTTCTAGCCCATCAATATGGATTAACAATGGTCCAGAGCAGCAGGAACTCATTTCCTATTCATATATGCTAATTGCATGGTGCTGGGTAGCAGGGATTTCTTCTTAAACGCAAAGTTTCTTTTTTTTTTTTTTTTTTTTTTTTTTTTTTTTGAGCAAATGGAAAATAGACTGTGGCTATGAAATAAAGAAGTGAAGAGGATTTAACACAAACACTGAAATATTAGGTACTTTTAAATATGTACTCTGTACTTAAAGGAAGCAAGACCTGAAGTTCCTTCTTATATACTTCCCATAGATGAAGTCCCTCCTTCCTTAATCTGAGCCCCAGATGACTTTGAGATAAGTCATGTGGTGGGTTGTCCCTGCCTGAACACCTGCTGCCCACCAAAGACACTCTGTTTGGAGGAGAGAAAAAATAACAAAAGGCTGGTGGGTCGAGATAAGGGCAGGGAGAAATCACTCAGCAGTTATGGTCATGAGCTAAACACAGGCTTGATTTGGGGAAATAAGTTTAATTTAGTATCAATCAAACCAGATAGGATAATGAGAAATAAAATAAAATCTTAGCACACCTTCCTCCACCCATCCCTTCTTCCCAGTCTTCACTTTACTCTTGAATTCTTTACCTTTTCCTCTCCAGTGGCACAGGGGAGATAAAGAATGGGGGTTGAGGTCAGTTCATCACACACTGCATCTACCACTCCTTTCTCCTCACACTTCTCCCTTGCTCCTACATGGGAACCCTCCTATGAGACAGTCCTCCATGACCTTCTTCAACAGGATCCTCTCCCATGTATTTTAGTTCTTCATGAACTCATTCCCACTGGGTGCAGTCCCTCAGGAACAGAGCCAGGGTGGATCCCTGCAGGGTCCCAGCTCCTGCCAGCACACTCTTTCAGCACAAACTTCTGTCTCTCTGGGGCCACAGGTCCTGCCAGGAGTTTGCACCAGCATGGGCTTCCCACAAGGTCACAGCCTCCTTTGGCCACCCACCTGCTCTGGCATGGGGTCCTCCACAGCCTGCAGGTGGATCTCAGCTCCACTGTGGATCTCCATGGGCTGCAGGGACACAGCTGCCTTACCCTGGTCACCAAGGGCTGCAGGGGAATCTGAGCTCCAGTTCCTGGACCAGCTCCTGCCTCTCCTGCACTGACCTGGATGTCTGCAGGGCTGTTCCTCTCACATATTCTCACTCCTCTCTTCAGCTGCTGTTGTCCAGCTGTCTTCCTCCTTTTGAAATACATTATCTCTGAGGCATCACCACAGTGGTGAGTCTGTCTTGGAGCTGGCTTTGGCTCCATCAGACACAGAGGAAGCTCCTGGCAGCTTCTCACAGAAACCACCCCTATCACCTCCCACTACAAAAACCTTGCCACACAAACCAAACACAGTCTGTTAATCCCATTATTAATTTTTCATTTTTGCTTCAATATGTTACTGCATTTTTTGAAATCTCTGTGGAGGCAATTTTTAATAGTTTTCCAGTTACATATCACTGTAGCATCTCACATCTTCAAACAATGTGTGAATAGTACAAACCCCACTTGCTGTGTGAGAGAGAAGTGTATAAAAAGTGTGTCTTGTCTTTAAATCTTTGAGATTTAAAACACATTTATTTTGCAGAATACTCCATCAAAAGGTATGCTGTCTTTGCAGTGAAAGATCATGATAACATTAGAGATGCTGGTCCTTTATTTCTGCCAGTCTTAGCTTGCATCTCATGTGCTAAGCAAGATTGATTTCTGTACAAAATTTTTTGCTAATACTCTCTGTTACTGAGAAAATAGGTGGGAGATGGGTTGTTTCTGTTGGCATAGGCTTTCAGCAATGATATTTTAGAGGCTTTGGAAAAAAGGCAGTCAAATGCTGGAAAAGGGTTTCTAGAAAAGTGGTCGATGCCTCAAGCCTGTTAGAGCTAGAGGCATTTGGATAATGACCTTAATAACATGTTTGAAGGTTTGATCAACCCTGAAGGGGTCAGGTAATTGAAACAGATGATCATCATAGATCCCTTCCTACTGAAATAGTCTATTCTATTCTATTCTATTCTATTCTATTCTATTCTATTCTATTCTATTCTATTCTATTCTATTCTATTCTATTCTATTCTATTCTATTCCATTCCATAATGCCTTTGTATTTCCTGTTTTAAGTATTTAGATTCAACCAATCTGCAGACTTAACAACTGGAACTCCAGGGTTCTGTGGACAGATCAGTGTATAATTAAAGAATTTACATTTTCACATAATAAACCTGGTTTTCTCTCCTAGTTACCAATGTCAGCTAGGAACATCTATCATCATTTTACAGGTCATCACATCATCATATGGATATAGAATCTGTTTTTCACAAGGTCTATGATTAGATTACTAGTATTAGATTATGGGGGCTTTGCTGATGCTAAAAGCCTATTTACTTATAATTATGAAAATAGTGCCAGCTAGCTACTACCTCTCTTCACATTTTCTCTGCATGCCCTGAATTCAGAACACATTCTAGTTATCTTTTCTTTCATGTGACATCTATCACTTTGATGTCATTCACAGAAGACTGGAAATTTGGCAGTGGCTCTGACCTATGCGCATCCCCCATGTAAAATAGAGTTTACAGGGATGGCATTCAGCCTCAGAATTCTCAGCATGTTTAAGGGCAGGCAGAAGGCTTTGTTTGAAAGGCCTGTTGAAACCAGAGGGACTGGGAAGAGACCTGCCCTCCTGCTTCCCCACAGCTCCAGCATGCTGAGCTCCCCCAAGCTGTGGCTGGGACATGCTGGCCCCTCTGCCACATCCTGTTCCCATGCTGGAGGGACAGTGCAGTGGGCACTGCTCAGCTTCCTTCTGCACACTCAGAAAATCTGGAAAAATCCCCAGCAGGAGACTAGCATCTATTTTATGCTTGTGCAGTGTATGAAGTGATGTTGGCATAGGAGTCAAATCAGGCTTGAAGGTCTGCCACAACCCATGATTTTTAAACTGGAAGAATAGGGGGACAAACAACTTTTCAATATACATTTTAGCTTATAGACAAAGTGAAGGGGCGAAGAGAGAGTTTAAAAGGAAGGAAATGTGTTTATCTCCTGCATGAAAAACATCTCTTAGTACAGTGGCACAGAGAACAATATTACTTTTGTGCTCTGATAAATAATCAGAACAACAATTGTGACGACAATTGGACTTTGAGGCAAGAATGGATAAGAATGCCAAATCTACCACAGCAGCTCAATAGCACCAACACCCAGGTGCAGGCTCTGTTTGCAAATGAGCATTTGTGACTCTCTATCTGCATATGCAGTGTTTATATCTAATCCTGACAATTTGTATTGCACGTACTGCCTTTCCCTAGATTTAAAGTAACTTCACTTGCAACTTTTGAAAGGTTATTAGGTGTGATTTTCAAAAAACATCAAACTTTTACAGTGAAGTTCACTTGACTGAGAGCAATACTAGCTGGGGATCAGGCACATCAGCAAATCATATCCAGAAATAACAAAACATTTTTGAAGATGCAAAGTGTATTTTTTTATTGACATAATAGTGCCTCTCAGTCTAATTTCTTCACAAATAGTTGGTAGATAAGTTTCACATCATGCCTAAGACATACATATTTATCATATTCAAGCTGCAGAATGGTAATCCGAGAAAACCATGGGGTTTTTTTAAATCTCAAACTCCTTGTTTTTCTTTGCCTTTATTCTATCCAATCAGGTCCAATCCTATGGCAAATTATCTGTCCTGCTTCAAATGTCTGCTACTTCCACTTCCTCCTTAGCAATTATTTAACTTGTTTTGATATCACCAGACCCATCTATTGAAAGTCTTGTTCACAGCCCTGCTTTCCTCTGGTTCTCAATTTTTCAGTCACTGTTGGTCTTTCAGGGTTTCATTCAGACCATGCAGTTTCCCCCTCTCTCCAAACCAGCAGAATTTGCAGTCCTCTTTCAGTATCCAAACTGAAATAGTGTTCTTATCCTCCAGATCCATTCCAATTAATCCCTAAACATGGCATTTTTAAATGCTTGTGTGTCTGGAATGTAAATCTTCCAACTTTAAATTATTTAAACCCCACAAAAATTTTTTGAATAAGGGTACAAATTGGATTGCTTATTTCAGTTGCAAACACTTCAAATCAAAACATTGATATATAAAATATTATCATCATTTGGATCTCAAAGGCACCCAAATCTTCCTGGAAATCTGGGAGTCTCACAGACATATGCCTTGATCTCTGTGAGTCCTTTGGAGATTGCAGGAAATAAAATACATTCACAGGTCTATGATAAGAACATTTTGGCAGAGGATTTTTCTTGTTTTTCTCGTGGACTTTTGATGTTGGTGAGTGTGTGTGTGCAAGATTTTATTTAAGATTTGGTTGGTCTTTTATTACTAAAACTTTTAGCTGTACACATTCCTTGTGGTGGATCCCATAGCCTTGTCTGGTTTCACCCTTTGGGTCAAGAGGCTCCTCTGGACCCAACCCTGAGCAGTCCTTTGCTCTTCCATTTAGAGAACAGAGTCTTTTCTCTTGCTTGTAGCAGGAGAACACCATTGTTCTGCTTTTGGCTCACCACAGATCTTTGTAAGGTTTGTGAAAGGTTTGTGTTTCTCCTTCATGGGCTTGAAGGTCTTGCCCTCTGGCCATAATGAAAAGCATGGCCCTGCAAGAGATTTCTGCTCCTGTGCTGTGTGAAGAGAAACCTTCTTTAACTGCAATCTCTTGTGAATCCAAAGCTGGGAGGACTTTTCATAGGAGGGGAAAACTGAAAATTAAATGTACTACAGACAAATCCTCATCTCTGACTCTCTGTACATAATTTAAAGCCAGTGGTTGCCAATCATATTAACAGCTACTGAAGAATCATTGGGATGGGCTGGGATGATTCCTTATTGTTTCCTCAGGAGGAATTTTTTTTGAGTCTTCAAAGTGGTGGAGGTGTCAAACCATTATTGAAAGTGTACTTTCCTCCTTAGCCCAATGCAATGCTCATGAGAGAAGTGTTTTGTCTTCTTTTCTCAGGTGGGATGGGAAGGCAAGGGATGTGACTGATTCCTACAGTGAAGGTCAATGCACCTAAAGCCCTTCAACTCTGTGCTATTCTTGCATCAGCCTTTCCCTTTCAGTATTTGGTATCTCAGACAAGCAGACAAGAGTTTGGAATCTCCAACTTCAGAGGCTGAACTGTGGCAAGGTGAAACCACCAAACCATGGAAGAGGCAATGGACATGACAGCTATTCACGCAGGTAGGCTGTCCATTGTTTTCCTTGGAAAAAAATACTCCACCCACCCATTTAAGAGAAAATTAGAAGTCATTTTTTTGAGAAAAAGATGCTTGCTTGTGTCTGACTTCTGACTTAAAGAAAGAGTTATCAATACCCTAGACAAGGAGAATAATACCAGGAGAAGCTTGCTGCTTCTGCTGGGTTAAGCTTTCTTTCTTTTACCAGATTATAAAAATCCTAAAGTCTTTCAATAGAAATAGCTTTTCTTATAAAAAGTGTTTGATTTTCCCAAATGGATATTTTCATTCACAGTCAGCCAGTCCAGAATTTAATTCTAGCAAATTATTACACCTCTATTTTTAGATGCAAATCCTTTGCTGACCCTAGTGGAGTTTTACATAAAGGAAAGGGCCCGTTCATGGGAGACTGGTTGTAAGAAAGGAGCAATTAAGTGAAAATGACACACTTGCCATCCAATTATAGAGTTGAGTAGTTGATAAAGTTTCTAAGGCAGGTTTTTTTTTGGAACATTAGGGATAGATTTTCATGTAATGGTTATCCATGTCCATTGTTAGCTGGGATTGCTTGTTCTTGGGACTTCTGGAAAATA
The DNA here is from genome assembly GCF_029582105.1 of Oenanthe melanoleuca. Lineage (NCBI taxonomy): Eukaryota > Metazoa > Chordata > Aves > Passeriformes > Muscicapidae > Oenanthe > Oenanthe melanoleuca. The sequence continues at coordinate 124,284,787 of NC_079335.1, read as the reverse complement.
GGGTTTTCATAGTTTGTTTTATACCTCACATATTTAAAAATTGTTTTCTGGGGAAGTTGCACATTTTCTAGAAAATTGAAAACGTTCTAAAGTAATTTTAATTTTATTTAAATATCTGTCAAAAAAAAAAAAAAAAAAAAAAAAAAAAAGCAAAGAAATCTTCTCCAAATAACCAACTTAAGGTTTAAAACTGTAGTTTGGCATCCAAAGTTTAATGTACTCAAAGTGTACAAGAAAACTTGCACATAATTTAGAAGCCTAATGCATTTGTTTAAAAAGGAAGAGAAGGTTTAATTGAGCATACAACAATGTCAACTTGTCATTCCTGATGAAGGTAGTGTCTGCAGACTGGGGTTGCTAAATGTTGCTGTAGCTGCCTGAATAAATACTGAATTTTCAGGGAAAAGGGACTGATCCAGTATTTTTCTGACACTTAAAGGTCCAATGGGCAATGGAAGATATTTGGGGTGTGCAATGGGCTCAAGCCTGGAGAGATGTGGGCTGAAATAATAAACTTTTATTCCTTTGATATCGTGATACTGGAAGTTATTGGCTTATAAGAATATAGGTAAGAGGAAAGACATCAGTCCAACTTGGTGTCTCAGCTTTGGCCCAGATGATGCAATTTTGTTTCTGCAGATTGACACCTGGTGGGGTCATAGTTAAAGCGAGGGCAATAGTTTCCCCAGGGCTGCATAAATCCAGCCAAGCAGAACTGGTTGCAAAAATCAGAGCCTCAGTTGTTAAAAACTGATTGGGAGCACTCACTAGACAAAGCAAAACATTTGGGTGAAGAAAGAGGGGGTACTGGATTTGGTGATGATACTGTTGAATATCTAAACCACTGTATTATACTGTCAACATAATTGCAGCCGTTTGTCTGATGATCCTATTAAGTATTACAATTTCTCTCTCCCAGAGTTTGTTTGTTTATTTTTTTTAGGTAATTTTGGAGTCTGTTTTTTAGGTAGTTACATGTGAATTATAAAGGAAATGGGTAAGAGAAATTATTACCTAAGTTCTATTTTGAAGTGGCCTTTTAGAGTGTAAACAGCTATGATGACAGCCTTATACCTTCCTCCTACCTGTTTATAAGTACCAAGAGTTCATCCTGGTAATTGCAAAGGGAAGAAAGGTACACGGTCTCAGGAAAGCAACACACATTTCTCAGAAAATTATGTAATACAGATTGTTGTCCAGAGCACAATAGCTGTTCAATCTAAAACCCTGGTCCTGTGGTCTACCTGGAGTGAAAGATTAGCTAGACAAAATCAGCAGAGGAAAGGGGCATGAAGAGTCTTGGGGAAGTAAGGTTGTTTTCTGAGGTCGCTCAGTCTAAGTCAGTAGCAGAGAAGGAAAGAGAACAGAATATTTCAGCAGCAGAATCTCCTGTGCTGCCCTCCCTGTCTGCTTCCTTGCTGGCATATTTCTAATTTGTTTTAGAACATGGTGCCCCTGTGTCAAGCACAAACTAAACATCTGGGGTACCCAGGAGATGGCCTAATGTCCAGCTCTAGGGCATCAGCATGCACTCACCAGACATCCTGAGCTCCAGAATCCCTGCAAACAGCAGTAGACTTGGAGGTGGTGGGTGCAGAGGCAATTCCATGGATCTGTCCCTGATCCCTGCCTCCAGAATGTCTGGAGCTGCACTCCTGGTGGTGCAAAGGGAGCTGGAGCAAGAGCTCAGGCTGCACCCTGCAAGATCCTCCTTGAGAGAGCTGGGAAGGAGCATCCTTCTGCTGCTGTGACACCCGAGGTGCTCAGCATCTGCCAGTGTCCATAAGGATCTGACATTACCACCAAACTGCAAATAATCAGATTTGTGTGTCAGACTAAATGCTTGGATTCAGTGTTGCAAATACACAGGATATTACACATCATCAGTACAAAGCAGTTAACTTGCAAATCCCATCTAGATTGGGATTTTTTTGTCTCTGTTCAGGCATTTGCGTATTTTTAAAGAAAGTCACAAAATAGCACACTAGTAGTTTTACTGTCAAATAAATACCTTTTAAGTATAAGGATTTCTTTCTCCCCACCATCACCACTTCATTTATCTTTTGCTTAAATCCTTCCTCTCCAGAAGTAATACAAATCAAGCCTCTGGGGCCTGTTTATATAATGGGGATTTATGTCATTTCAAGACAAATGGCATTTGCTAAGTTTCAGGGAAGCACCTGTATTAATTGTATTTCCTGCTCATGCGTTGCTTTTGTTTGCAATAAAAGAATTCATCTCAGGTGAGTTAACCTTGCTTTTAGAGAGGGCACCTGCAGTTATCTTAGTGCTTATTGTAAATGAAAACATGTTGAGCCTTTAAAGCAGTGAAATAAAGAGGTGCTGACAAGAGGGTATGCCAATAGGATTAGAAGCTTTTCTCACCACTTGTATTATCAGGATGGAGAATTGAGTCACGTTAAATTACAGGGAAAAGAGATATTCACAGAAGTTCCACAGATCAGAGATTGACTTGTTCCTTTAGTAAAACCTGTGGATAGGAGGGGCATCCTGTGCTTGGTGAGATTGGGGAGGGGGGGGGTGGGTGGGAAATGAAGAAGAGAAAAAGACCTTTTAGCCCTTTTAGCCTTAGGCATCTATAATTGACCAAGATTTTTCTGCTTGTGATTTGATCCATCCAAACCCTGTTAGAGGCACTTGCCCCCAACTGAGACCAAGGCTGAGGTGAATAAGAATTAGGTGACTCACTCATATGTACTATACATGTATTCACATCTATTAGGATAAATGACATGTCATTCAATTTAAGCACAGGCAACTGGAGATTGTCATATTTTGAAAATGACAACTGTTATTTATTTATTGAGAATATTTATACAGGTTCTTTCTAGGCACAGAGAATGCATTTTTCAGCAGCTCCTGAAACACCAGAGAATCAGGCAGTTACACAAAGGCCAGAAAGGCTATTCCACAAAGTGAGAAACAAAGCCAATGAGCTACTGACCAACAGGTCTGGCCCAACAGAACCAAAATCTGGTAAGATCACTAGTCATTTTCTGTGGCCATTTTTTAAAGTGATGCTCTGATCCCTGCTACATTAATAAGGTGCTGAAGATAACACTGTGAGATGGCAGTTGTAAATGGGATTTAGCCCAGTTTTTAAGAATGGAAAAATTAGGCACAAATAAGTCAGATACTGATTTACTGGATTCAAGGGAGGAGGACTGGGGAAGGAGAGGCTTGCCTTCCCCTGTTCTCACCCCCCTGTATCCTTCTCCCTCCAGCAAGGCTGCCATGGTGCATCCCAAGCCCAAGCTATAAACTGGGGTATTTGCCCTTCTTATAGCTGTTTAGATCAGGGCTTTTTGTATTTACTCTTAGACTGTGAGCTGCTTGTTAAAAAAAACAAATCATTGTTAGTGCTGTTCAAATAAACACTGATTGAAATTATTTCAACAACATCCTATTATTCCAATCTTTTCCTATCTTTTTATTAAGTACACACTTGTTTACTAAATAGGTAGGTATGTAGATAGTCAGGTAGATAGACTCAACATGACCATGAAAATACAACATTTACAAAGTACTTATGAGTTTCCTACTCTTCTACCTGTGCAAAAAAAGGCTACCTTCCATATCCAGATGTTCAATCTTCAAGTTGGAGTCAGCCCTAAAAATCACTGCAGCTTGATGGAACTCCCTCCAAAGTGGACACAAGGAGCTCTGTTTAGTATCACTTTTTATAGTTTCTGGGTATCCCTGTTGTATTCATTTTCTGACACATTTAAATCTCTTCAGAAAATCTAATCAGTTAAAAGATGTCATTTCTGAACCCTCATCTTCTCCATTGTATATTATTTTGAAGTCTTTAATTTCTTTCCATTGTTCTGGATTCTTTCCTGTGCATTTTAAATGAGAAGTAGGAGCTCACCACATATTCATAGGTACAGCTACTATGAAGTTTTATGTCTTATGGTCCAGTCACATAGTGATATGATTTGTTCCACTTTAAAAATTCAGTTTCAGCACAGCCTTAGTCTTGTTTGGTCTTTTTTACACTACACACTTTAGAGAAAGGCATTGCAGTGGTGTGAAGCACCAAGTGCACTCAAACAGCTGAGGTCTATGAGCTGTTTGGAGGACAAAAAGAGCTTTACCTTGTACCATAAAACACTTTTCTACACTGGAAAGGTACCATCAAAGTACGGAGTTCAAAGTCTTTGATTGTGTGTTGGCTGAAGTTTGCAACCTAAATAAATATCCTAGATATTTATTTATTTATTTATTTATTTATCCTATCCTATCCTATCCTATCCTATCCTATCCTATCCTATCCTATCCTATCCTATCCTATCCTATCCTATCCTATCCTATCCTATCCTATCCTATCCTATCCTAAACATCCAAACTTCATAGAAGCATAGAAAAATTTGGTTTGGAAGAGATCTTGAAGATCATCTGGTTCCAACCTCCCCTGCCATGGGCAGGGATGCCACCCCCACTAGATCATGTTGCTCAAAGCCTTATCCTACCCGTCCTTCAACACTTATTTGCTTCTGCAACTCAAAATCCAAGTTGCAGCCACTCTAGAACCAGTTATGAGCTGGAATAAATGTAACCAAAAGCCCCTCTTGAGACACTGCCCAGCTTTAAAACACTGGTTTTAGTGCTTTATATTACTGATTTTCCTGAAGGTATACTTTATAGTGACTGGCAACCAAAACAGGCAAGAAGAGCAAACTGAAGAGAAGGGACTGAATGAACATTAGCTGACCTGGTTTTCCCATGGGTTCTTCCAGCCAAGTACTTGTGAGAAGAATCAAAGGAAGGATGAGAAAACAAGACTTTGGATGTCTGAATTACATTTACATACTGGAGAAAGACTTAGGTACTGACTAGCAAATCTGTTCCAGCTTGCCAGGCACGGGAAGAGGCTCCTGAAGGGGTTTAGCCATGCAGTTGATCATGTTGTGAGGAGGACAGGGCTGTGGGCTGGTGCAGCATCTCCCACATCAGGTCCCACAACATGCACTCCATGTGACGTGTACGAAACACGTCCTGTCACCCACACACCAGAATGCACAAGTAACCTGCTCTGCCAGCTGCAAACAGGATTTGCAGAATTTTTTTAATTCTTTTTTTTTTGTAATGATGTAATGCAAATGTAATTAAGATCCAGAGGCTTTCAATCCACTCAAAGTGAGGTGTTTCTGAAGCCATGGGTGGGTATTTTTATTTATGAAAAAAGTAATGAGTGGCATTAATCAAACATTCAAAATTACATTTTATTTCAGAAAGATAAAGGATTTTATAGAGGAAAAAGCCCCATAAGTTTTGGCTATCCTGAATTTTTCCCTCTTCTAAATGTTAGAAATGAACCAACAAATGCTACTGCAGAGATGCTTCTAAACAGCCAACTTAATTGTGGAGATGGTAGAAGTTATGCTGACAGTTAAACAGAGAGTTCAATTACTCACAATGTTTACTGAAGATCAGTAGCCTTAAATTACAAATAATCAGCTCTCTCAGAAATATCAATTGCAACAACAAAGGTGCTTCAGCTGATGCAGGAGGCTCATCCAGTGTGTATATGTAAGCCACTTACCTATGCAAATTGAACTGCAGTTCTCTGCCCCATCCTTCATGTTTTACTCATTTATGACACCTGATCACATCCCCTTTTTTGGGGATGTCTTTTCTGCTGGCAGAGGAATGGATCCTATTTCACCAGGTGATGGAAAATACATACACCATTTACAGGGTCCAAAATGATGGACAGTGTCTGTCTTCAATCTCATGCTTGACAAAAAGTTACATTTGTGGAAACTTTTGCGAGATTGGGTGTTTAAGTCTTCTCTTGGATAATAATTAATGAAATGACCTTTAATAAAGAGCAAATTCTTCAGGAGGAAGTTCAAATTTAGCATCCTTTCAGGATATCCTTTCAGGAAGTACTTTTCCTACCAGGAAGTTTTAAGGAATATATATTTCTTACTGTCTTGGCAACACTTCTCTTTATTCTATTAGGAGCAATACTTCAACAAAAAAAATAATTTTGAATATTGTTAGTTTCTCAGTAATTCACAACATCTGCCCTCTGGATCCCTGATAAACCCACAGAATCCTTACAAATCAGCCATCCCTTTGGCATTGGCATAGTTGTCTGGGAATAAATTGTGCCTTTCCTACTTGTGGCTCCATGATGTGATTACCTCAGTATGACCCAATTATGATAATATCACATGTCAATGATGTTTTGGGATAAGATCATGTGTCAATGGTATTTGATTATCAGAGAAGATAGACAAACTTTTTGTTTTATACGTATCATCCTTGTGAATTAAAAGGTGGAACAATCAGGGAAACTGATATTAAAATAAATGTACTAAAGCATTCCTTAAGAGAAGATTATTTGTATGAGGTTCAGAGCTTCTTCTAGTGAGTCTTTCTATGGTCTTTCTGTAGATTCTGTAGTAAATCTATAACAGTTAATTAAAGAGTTTATCATAAGCATCATAGCTGGCAGTCCTTCTAAGTGCAGTTGATCTTAAAAACTCCTGTTTGGCACAAAGCTACCAGCTGTCAATATTTCAATTACCACCCTCCAAGCCTGATCACACTTGAATTGTTTTCCAATAATTATTATAATCATCCACCACAAGGGCAACTAGTTGTTTCAGGGTTTTAGGTGAGAGGCTGAAAAGAAGTGAAAAAAGAAGAAAAAACAAAACCCCAACCCCAAAACCTGCACAGTCATTAGTAAAGATCTTTCCTCAGGGCAGCTCCTTACTTGAGCAGCTGCTGCTGAAACACAAATCAGCCTCAGAGCTAAGCCAAGCCTGGATGGTGTTATGCATCCTGATTCCTGGGGGTGGGGGGTGTTGTTGTGTTGGTCCTAATTTGAGTCCTGCACATGACCAGCCACTTTCCCTACTGGAAATAATTTCTCTAAATTAAAGGTTGCTGCAGTGTTTCAAGCCTGTCAAAGATATCTAGCTGGAAAGGCTCCTTAAAAAAAAAAAAAAAAAAAAAAAAAATCAGTGTCTCACATCTTAGCCTCAAGAGATAGGTTTCACTTGATGAAAGGACTGAAAAATCTTTTGCCAATCATGATAATTTTTCTCCATTAGATTTCATGGGAAAAAAAAGGTTTCAGCTTCATTTTTATTTTACAGGAGGAAATGGCTTGGATCTATTGTTATTTATGTGGCCTTATTCCCAGAGAAAAAAGAAAAACAGAACCAGACAAAGTTGTGGCTCACTCTGTTAACAGTGCAAAACTTTGAAACTTTCAAGATGTTATGTAATCTAGTCCAAGGTAACCTAAAATGCTGAATATTTCTGACATGGTCTCTTACTATTTAGCACTAATTTCATGCCAATCTTAGTTCATTTGAAATGACTGGAATTTCACTAAATCTATTTCTTTGGGCTGCTGTGAGTTTTGAAGTGATGTGATAAATATTCCAAGGAACAAAATTCTGAAAATATGTTGAAATCTATTAGGACTTCAGTGGAGCTGGGAATTCACATCTAAGGATAGAAATCCCATGGGGCAATGTGTTGGATATTATTATGTCGCTCAACCCTGGCAATAATTATAATTTTTTAAGCATGGGGAAGCCAATGAGATTGCAATGCTAGTAATAAAAAATTTTGTTTTAGAACAGGCAAAATGTCACACACTGGGGTGGGAAGAAGGCAGACACAGTGACTCTTAGATCCTACAGTGTTTGCACCAAACCTAGCAACTGGAGAGAGGGAGATGGACACCATCTCTGACAGCACAGGGAAGATTCCAGCCTAAGAGCCCAAAAGCAGGCAAGGGCTTTGCTGTGCAGGGAACAGCACACTCAGATACACACAGAGCCTCTGTTAAAAGCAGGAGAGGAGCCCCATCTACAAAGCTGGGCAGAGCTCTTCTTCCTTCCAACTCAGAGAAGGGGAACTTGCCAGCCAAGAGACAGCTGAGGAGGCAGGCTGTCAAAACTCACCTCTGAAGACAGAATGGAAAAATGGGGTCAGTTTTCGATAAGAGACAAAAAGAGGAGCCACAAGAAAAGGAGGTAATAGAAGAATGTATGTATGAGAAAAATTACAGTGGGAAAGTCTCTTGTCTCTGATAAAAAGACAGGAAAAAAAAAGTTTAAAATTTTTAATTAGGGGGACTACTGAACTAGAAAATGCAGAAATGCTTGTTCTTTGCAGTGTGCAGTCAGTCTGAAGAGCTCCCTGCCATCACCAGGTCCCTGGGATATTAGGATACCCAAATTTGTATGGATATAAAACACATCCAGAATAACCAGATGGAAAGATGATAAAAATAAAGGAAGAACAGATCTCTTGGAGGAGAAATCAGGTCAACAGCTAATTAGCAGAGCAGAGGAGGAGCCTTAATGCCATGGAGTTCTTCCCAGAAGCCTGTGGAAGGCAATCCCTGCCTGGCAGAGGAGCAGCTCCCCTGCCTGGGAAGAGCTGCCAGTCTGCTCAGGCTGGAGGATGCTCAGGAACCATGTACAGGGGTAGCAGCAGCAGCACCCCTCTTGGCACTAGCCTCTCCTCCAGTTCCTGAATTCAACCATCTTCCTCCTTGCTGTCAGGTGCATTTCCACACTGAAATACATGGGATGTTTCCATCATCTCTTCCTGCTTCCAATCTCTGCTGTCCCAGTGAAAAGAGCACCTTCCCTACTGGTGAGATTTAGAATCAGTTTGGTGCCTTGGCTGGTGTTGTCTCCTATGGCAACCTTTTCCCCTTGCAACATATACTTTGCCCTGACACATAGTAGTAGAACTTTTCAACTGGTCTTTGTCATCCTTACTCAGAGCTCAGCCTATTTCTTTAAGTTGAATATTGGCATTTTTGAATGTTTCTCCACTTTTTCTCTTCCCTATCACATCCTCTGGCTACAGAAGCCCAGAAAGTGATTGTGTTTTGTTGAATGACTCCTGCCCTTTATGAGCTACAGGTATTTAAAATCTGTTGCTCTCTCCTTGATGTTTGGGAGATTGGTTGTGGGGCCTGATTGTTAGATATGTGTATTACCCATCCAGGTCACAGGAGAAATGGTTGGCACAGTTTTCTGAGAGCTCTGAGCTCAAACCAATTAATCCACTAACCACAAACAGCATTTTTTGGTGACTTGTAGCCTGTATAGAGGACAGCTGGGATCAGACCACCACTGCCAGTATTTTTCAAATACCACCACTTGAAGTGCTTGTCAACTGCTGGTGTATGACAGTCTCCTGGCTTTTACCAAATACTCTTCTTTGTGCCTTTTGTGAGATTAGGCATAAAATACAGGCAGCAGTGTCAGGATATTTTTGAAAGAATACATAAAGACTTACCTAGAAACATATGTAATTGTTGAGATCAGGAGCTTCATGGTGGCAAACCTTTGCAGAGCTAACTACAGGAAAAACTTTCAATCCAGGTCCTGCTGGCAGTGCATAAACAGCACATGTTTACAGCATAAAGTCTATAAACTTTTCATTTGCTCAATTTGTGTGTGGTTTTTTTTTTTTTAAATTCATATAGTGGGAAAAATACAATTATATTAAGATTATATTTATATTACTTGACATATGAAATTCAGGTTTCCTTACCTAAATCGTGTAATTTTGTGAAGTGGTGCATTTAGCAGAAGTTGTTTAGGGTTATATCATTAATTTGTGAAGTTAAAGTGCATCTCATGGTAAATAGGTTCCAACCCTTGTTGATTTGCAGCCTACAAATAGGCCATCAAGACAATTTACCATAATCCATTTGTCATTTATCATAATAGCTTATAATTCGCTCATATTGCTGCCACTTTCCTCCTCTGTCACACTGCACTTCTTCACCTGACCTCTGCTCACCTACTTGTTGCCTCCTCTGAGCCATTTTAAAGTTTGCCTCTGCTCTTCTTTGCTCATTTGAGCTCCTGCTAGGCGACACTGCTCTGTTGATCCATCCTTAGATTGTTCCTTCTATGATCACTCCAAATTGGCTCATACTTTGTGCTAGTTATGGTTTAAAATTAGGCAGCTACTCAAGTGCTTTGCTGAACTTGGGCATCCTTCATGCAATTTGGTTTAATCTTTTCCCTGCCTCACAGCCTCCCCTCACTGCTCTGCAGTGATTAGTACTGCTCTCCTCTGATACAGGCTCTGCCAGCAATGTCAAATTTGCTGTTACATTTCCTGTTGAACTGGTGGGAAAAGGTCATTAACTTTTTGTCTGCGGTCTGTTCCTGGCTCCAATGAACTGTTCCCCACAAAGCAAGGGTCAAGAGCTGCCCTAATAGAGAGCTGATAAGCCCTTGCTCCAGCAGCTGCAATCTCTGCACTCGTACCACACCATCAAGTACAAATGTACACCCGGCAGTGGGATAATGACACGGAGCCGCCGCTGCAGTTTTCATCAAGATGAGGTTTCAAGGACTGAAACTAATAGCTATTGCAAAAGCTATCAAAATTATATTAAAAGACACGGTATTGCTCTTTCTACTTAGGTCTTTCATCCCAGGATCCCAGTGCACATTACAAATACCAAGCTGGGCACTTTCCACTAATGCTGCTTCACTCGCCGAGGTTCGTGCCTTTAATGCCACCCATCTCTCCTACAGCTTTGATTTTTTTTCTCCCCTTTTCCTCCACTCAATTTCTTCCAGAGCTTACATACAATTTTTCTATTCCTGAGCCCTTTGCAAAAAAACCCCAGATTTCTGTCCCTGTCTCTTGGCTTCCTCTCACTCTCCCTGTCCACCTCAGACCCTCCACTGCTGTTAATTAACCTCAGCATCGCTCTGAGCATCACCATGGCCATTTGCAGATGCAGAGGGAGCCTCACTTTTTCCATGTCCTGTTCCATCAAACAATGGAGCCCCTTCCCCTGCTGCAAATGCTGGTGGTCCCTGCTGCCCTGGCCAAGGAGATCCTGTCCTGCTGGGGGTCAGCAGAGGCCAAATGTCTACACCTATGGGTAAATCACTTTGCCCACTATTAAGGACAAGCAAATTTCCTTGTATAGTGGAGGCACCGAGATGCTCTGTAAGTGGTTCCTATAGCAACTGTATCCAGGTGAAAACTCCTGCAAGAGCTCCCCTTCCCCCTTCCCTCTCCCCACCTCTCCTTTCTTTGCAGTGGTTTTTCGTGGCAGGGGGTGAGTGAAAGGGATGAAAACCAGGATGATTTAACTGCCTGAGTTGCCCACACAGCACACACACTAAGTGCTGCTGCTGTGAGCGTGTGCCCACGGGATCTCTTGGGCAGTTCTCTGTCCAGTAGGGTGTCAGTGACCACGAGTGATCAATAAGTATGGACTGAGGAAACACCCTCATTTTGTGGAAGGAGGTTATCAGATATTCTAGAGATATTGCAAAGGTGTTTGTCTGATACCTTCATTTTATTGTATCTGCATTATCATCCAGATCCTACTCTGTGCCCAGCAGCCCTGACACAAAAATTGCCACCTCCTTCCACAGCAAAATTATAATGGAGTGCTAAGCTAGGGAATTAAAAAGGTTTCCTGAGTGCAAGAAAGGAAATTCTACAGAATAAGTTGCTACAGCATCCAAAAGAGGAAAATACCAGACATCACCTCCCTGCTGTGAAGGAAGGATAAGGCTGTGCCTGTGTGGAGAACTTTGCCCAGGACTTCCATTCAGCCCTAATGATGGGGGAATGGCCACACACTGAGGTTCCTTTTCAGTTCTGCTGTGCCCATCCTACCATGTGTGGGTGGAAAGGAGTTACCCTGATTTCAACCAGCAAAGCTGACTGGGTAAGTGCAGATCAGCATCCTCAGCTCTTAATCCAAGCTAGCTGGCTTTGCCAAAGAGACACTTCAGGTGTGCCCAAGCCCTTTCTTTGGCTCAGAGTTGTAGGACAATGTTCAGCAATGTGTTATGGTAACAAAAAACTGTTGGGATGCAGGCACCATCAATAGAAAAATGGATTTTCCAGTTGTGTTCAACAGCTGGAGGAAATTCTGTAGGTAATAACATAGCTTAGGCAGTACTGAGTTCAGTTTGGACAAAATCAGAAGCAAGAAGGAGTCACACATCTGTTTTGCTGGTCTTTGCACAGATTATTGGACCTCAAGCTTTCATCTCCAGCAGTAAGGACTAAAAATGCACACTTCATTCAAACAAAAAGTTATAGTCCTGAAACAGCAAGAGCAGTTCGGAGCTGTAAGCAGAACTATTTTTTTTCATGGTCACAACAAATTTATAAAAATTGGCAACACTGAATTTGGTTACATATCTGATCCCTTTCTGATAGAGACAGTGAAAAGCATCCTATTGGTATCAGAGTTTCCACAAGTCCAGAAATTGCTGTTTCTGCTAGCAATCATACCAGCTATGTGGTAGTTGCAATGTAGGAGCAAAAAATCACAAGAAGCTACACAAACCACAAATTTCAGTGTCATGTCCCATATTCAGATCTGAAGCTTCTCAGGGTTTAGAGCTCTGTCATCTTTAGCCCACACTGCTCTGAGTAGCTATTTGATGTTGGCAAATTACTGACATGGTCACATCCTCTGAGAAATTGCTGAAAACTGAACGGCCTCACAGCCAATGTTGAGAGTTAGGTCTCCCTCTCCTTGCCCCACCAGCCTCTGTTAGGATACAAACACAGCTGTATCCTGTATCCTGTATCCTGTATCCTATATCCTATATCCTATATCCTATATCCTATATCCTACCTTATATCCTGCAGGGCTTCATCCTAACCCATCTGTTGCAGAGACCTGGGTTTCTCATCCTTGCTGCCAGCCTGCAGCTGGAGGCACACAGGGTGCCCAAAGTGTGGCTGTGCCCAAGGTACTAGGACAAAGGCGCCAGCAGATATCCAGCATGAGGGTGGTTAACCCTAGAAGGGCTCTGTCTCTTCTGCAGTGCCACTCTGTGGGATAACTCCTACAGTCTTCCAAAATTCTTTGCCAGTGCTGTGTGCTCAAACCATTTACAGACAGACTATGGATTATTTTACTACTCCAGGATGAAGAGGGAGACACTCTGTGCCGGCAGATTTATCACTTACCTCTCACAGGGAGAGAAATTGATTTTTTCTGGTTTTCTACTCAGGGTTCTTTCTTAGATCCCAGTAAAGAACCACCTCTAACTTTTTGCACCTTTAAGTAGACCATATTATACTGATCTGATGCACTCTATGGGACCACCAGATAATTTAGGATGAGAGAGATCTCAGCAGGTCTCAATCCAGCCTCCAGTTCACAGCAGGGTCAGCTCAAGATGGGATGAGGTTGATCAGAGCTTTACCCAGCCAGATTTTTAACCTCTCCTGGCATGGAGACTGCACAGACACCCTGAGAAATCTGCTCCAATTCTTGATTGAACCTCCTTGTCAAGGACTGAGAAGAATCAATCCATTGGCATTTTAGGGACTCTGAAAGCTTCACAATCTGTAGTGGAGTTGATCAGGTGAGAGGAAATGCCTTGTGGAAGAAGGAGGCCAAGAAGAGACCAAGGAAAGGATATCTAAAAGTACCTTGAAATCAATGGCAGTGGGTCTTGTCATTTTGAATCTGAAACAAAGATCAGATACACTTCCTTTGGGCTACCACTCTAAAGTCTGGTGCCCTAAATTCATAGTTTGTCATTGCATCACTGAAATGAAGAGTCCTCTTGTTCCTGCTTGTAAGAGAAAATAAGGGTTGATTTTTGCTCTTGACTTAAAAAACTGCAAGAGGAAAATCTTGATCAAAATCTGTAGAATATATAAGGGAATTACTGGATGATCTTTAAAACTAGCTGAAAATAACTCAAAGACTCTGCTGATCTGAACTGTGATGTCAGGTCTCCCCAGGGACTGCCACCCTTGGGGTAATTGTGATATTTCATGCATTGCTTGACACGTCGTGGAACAGGAGAAGCAGCACAACCTCCAGAGACTGAGAAGCAGAAGCTCCAGACAAGCTTTTTAAGGAACGCAAAAATAAAAGCTGGAAAAATTATTCTGAAAATACCTGAAGAGCTGTGAAGAGCTGTAAAGAGCTGTAAAGAGCTGTGGCTTGGCATCTCCAGTCTTTCTTCTGTCTCACCTCTCTGCTCTGCTTCCTTGTACCCACTGGCAATGTGGCTGCTGCTGTCTCATTGCTCCAAACTAATTTTTAATGCAAAAGATGCTCAGCAATGGAGACACTGTGATGAGCCTGTTGCTGTCACAAGAGGAAGGACAGCTCTCCAGCTAAGCATGGTTTCTCAAGCCTTATTTAGAGGACTCATACTATGGCTCAGCAGTAGTTAGCAGAGCCATGCTGTGGCTGCAGAGTCCTGACACCAGTTACAATTCCAGTAAAACCAAGATACAATCTCCAGGTCCAGCAAGAAAAATGGGACAGCATTAAAGGGATTGTCTGGGAATCTCACTTTGTTGTAAAATTGAATATCCCAGACATGGGCTGTCCTTCATGTGAGCCAAAATCCCCACTGACTGGTGTGCCCCAAAAGGCACAACACTGTCCTCCATGTCACCAGACTCTTCCCTGTGACTCTTGTCAAGACTGGGCCTTGAGAAGGCAAAGCAGAAGAGAAGCATCCTATTTACCTGGGGTGGTCAGAGCATGGTGCTAATAACACCAAGGCACAGTTTCAACCCCTGTATGGGCCATTCACTTAAGAGCTAGACTTGATGACCCCTGTGAGTCCCTTTCAGCTCAGAATATTCTGTGACCTGTGACTTTTTTTTGTGCAGGTTTATGGCTAGGACAGGAAAGAGAGGCAGTGATCATATGCCCCTAGGAAGAAATGCCCTTCTGGCAATGATGTGTCTATCTAGACTCCATGGCTGCACATGGGAATTGTCAGGGGGGAAGGTTACAAGCTTTCTGCATAGCAAGATATGCTGACACCATTTTCTATTTCCATGGGACTAGCAAAGGGAGAACTGGTGAGAGGGGTGAAGGGGGCTCTCGGGAAATAGAAAACAGCAGGAGAGCTGGATTTCCTTTGGTACACTATGCAAATAAAGCAAGTGAATATGACTCTGAAACTGAGCTGATAAATCTGATTCTGATTTCTTTAGAAGGCTCCTCTTTCCAACCTGATAATGTGTATTGCAGAGGAGACAAACTACTTTCTACAAATGAAAATCTTGCCAATTCATTTCTATAGTTTACCTGACTTCTCAGCACCAAAATGATTGTTTGAAAATTGAATAATGCTTAGAGATGTGCAAATAAAGCACATCAAAACTCCCAAAACTGAGGGATCAGAATTTTTTTTCACATGCAGCAGCCAAGCTAGTGCCATCAGGTTCATTTTAAACAGCAGTGGTGAGTAAGAAACACTGCATTGCAAGGAAAAGGAAGAACCTTAGTCTTGGCAAACTATGTGTCTGTAAGAGGAGCAACATTTGGATTCAGCTATGCTGGAAGCTTGCCACAGCTCAGGGAAAATGTGTGTGAAATGGCTGGAATCAAAAAAGAGCCTTTAATGAACCTTGGCTTTTCAACACATGTTTTTGGCTTTGGGGCTGAGTAACTTTATTGACTCTGAAGAATATACATAATCATTTTGACACGGAGAGAGCAGACAGTGAGAAATTACCATAAGTGAAGCCAAATATTTGCTATTTCTGTGCAGTTGGCTGTGAACTTTTCCTAAGATGCTGGAAACTGATCTGGGAGATATTTTCTGCATGGTGCAGACCCTGTGTTGGTGTTTGCTCAGTACACTGGGAACAAAAGTCCTGTTGACTTTCCAGCCACAGTGCTGGAGATTCCTGCATTGCCACAAAACATCCTCACATTCACAAAGAGCACATCACCATCACTGTTTCTCACTGAGCTGGTGCTTTGCTGGCACTTAGTACTGGTAGATCAATAATGTGTTTTTAATTTCCAGGTGTCTTTTAACATAATTGAAATATTCCTTTTTCAGTTCAGGACTATTCCTTAGTCCTTCCATCTAATCTACCTCCTCTGTTTGTGTGATTTTGGTTGTTTTGGCAAATACCACAGAGACCTACCCTCACAAGTAGCTGTCGTGTATTTGAGGTCATATTAGAGAGAAGTGAAGAACTAAAACAAAAGGCATCTAAAGTTTAACCTTAGTTTTTGACTCCCATGTGACAGGCTTTTAATTTCCACTTGCCTTTTCTCTCCTTAGTTTACTCTGGCATCAGCAGCAGAAATGCCAAACACCACAAGACAAATTGTTCTCCTGGTAGTTCAAGCCCAGAGGGCAGGACAAAATGCTGGAAATATGG
Source organism: Oenanthe melanoleuca (assembly GCF_029582105.1). Classification (NCBI taxonomy): domain Eukaryota; kingdom Metazoa; phylum Chordata; class Aves; order Passeriformes; family Muscicapidae; genus Oenanthe; species Oenanthe melanoleuca. Next base: position 124,268,611 of record NC_079335.1, on the reverse strand, counting down.
TAAGGAAGTCTGCACTATGTCATATCCACAAATTAGGCATCCCCCATTCAAAAGACTGCTTTCTTTCTGCCATAAAAATTTTCCTATTTTTTAGCATCAGTTGTTGCTGACTACAAGTTTTAACCTGGTTCCAACACATCAAGTCCACAGAAAAATCACACAATCCTTTGTATCCAGATCCAAGGTACTCTGCATCACACACAAATCTACTGCAAATTAGCAAAAATTTCAGGTGGAATCTTCAATTAGTTTGAAGGAAAAACTGTTTGATTTTAACAATTTAAAGGGCATAGGAATAATTCAGATATTTTAGGAATCATGGGTATTTAGGAACCAAATGCAACATAGCCCCAGGTTTCTGAATTCTTAATTATGATGAGAAAACATGGTTCTTTCTCAGAAAACTTATAAGCACAATTGTTAACAAAAATCAGTGATAAATCATCAATATTCTTGGAAGAATGTAGTATAAATTAAAATGGTGTATATGCTCTGCAGTTACCCATGTTCATGGGCTAGGTTTCTGCAAACTGTAAGGGCAGCCCTTGTCTCAAATATCAGAAATAAATAATTGTACAGCTTCAGCCCCCCCACTGAGCCTAGATTCTCTTACTGGGCCTTTTCTTTACTCTCCTCTGTAGTTCAGGTTTGCATTTGTATAAATCAGGTTTTCTTAGTGAAAATGTGACTAATTGTGCAGACAAATAGACTTTGTAGGGAGTCACCCTTCACCTGTCAGATTAAATAGCAGTTCTGTTTTATGTTTTATGAAGTACATCCCACAAATGTCTTTACATATGGAAAAACAATCTCCTGTGTCAATAAACTCTAATATGGCAGAAGACCCAGAGTAAAGAAGGCAGTACCAGTCCTAAGACTAGGTATAGTTGAATAAATATTCAGCTTTTTTTTAATGACACCCAAAGCACCTTATATTTGCAGTTGTATTTAGCCAGAAGACTAGAGAAAGCTTTAGCCTCTCAAAACTGTTTCAATGGAAATTCTTTCTTATTAAGAAATTAAAAGCAACACAAATTAAATTTTTCCCCACTGAGTTCCTGACTCATAAAAAAAATAAATTATTTTGGCTTTGATAAATAACCATAGTAATGCAGAATGTTATAGTGTCTTTGAAACTAGACAATGTGGAATAGACAATATTGTAAGTGCTTAGTAAGTAAAGCACAGAGGACATACTCTCTGCTCTTCATCTAAAATATGAAAGCTATTTAGTACTTTGTAAAACATGCTAAATGGAGTTTTCTCTCTCTTGGAAATAGCTATTTTTTCTTCACTCTGTGCAGGTGGAATGTTTGAAAATTGCACAAGACAGGCAATTTTGGAACTTCAACTTGGAGGACCAAATGTTAGCAAATGATTCTGAATGGATCTGAAGTTTAAGGCTGCAATGTTATTCTTTGTGACAGTGGATACATTTTCTTTTTCACCTATTTACATATTCACAGTCAAAAATGCATGGTAGTTATTGTGTAAAAGGGGTCTATTTAGGAAGAAAAGGCTGATACAATTTTTGAAAGCTGTTAGTCTAAGAATACATATGCACCACAAGGTTTATAATGAAGTTTTAGCCAGGGATGTTTGTAGTGGGAAGCAGAGCTGGACAGGGGATAAAAAAAAAAAAAAAAAGAAAAAAAAAAAAAAGAGATGCCCAGGTCTTCACAGGGGTAAGCTGAGTTCCTGCGGGTCATGATGCAGTAGAAAATCATTTGTCATGTAGAAGTTGAAGTAGTTCAGCTCTGTTTCTCAACAAGTCCACACTCAGGAAAGCAATAGCCCATTTTGGTGAGCATCCAGGGTCTCTTTCTGTCTCTTCTCCATTTCTGTGAAGATCTTAGGCCAGGGAAGGAGTTACATTTGTGGTGACTACAGTTTGTGCCACTGAGGTTCTATTTTGGGTGGAGAGTTGTGACTGTCATTGCTTCATTCTCGCTGGCATTTCTACTCCCAGCTTCCCTACACAACCAGCTCTGCTGCTTTTGGGAAACTCCCAGGTGCTCCTCTGAGTGAAATGTCCATGTGTTGCCACAGGAGTGTGTGAGAAGGGTTGGTCTCCACACCTTGGTGGCTCAAGCATGAAACTGTGGATTGTGACTATGAAGTGACAGGACAGGATATAACTTATTTAGCTATATGATTGTTTGGGTTTTTTAACAGGAGTTTTGTTTTGCTACTAGCAAATTATGGTAATGATGGTAGAAACTCTGCATGAGCTCTGAGTTACAGCTCACCCAGCTCAGCATGCTATGGATCCAGCCAGCACCTGGGGACGTCTCCTGTAGATACCACGATGGCACAAGACCACACCAGGAACTCAGGGCTGACAGAAACAGCAATGAAAAGGGTACCTGAACTTTGGGGTCTGAATCTAATCCTAAAAGAGCCAAGAAGTACTTTTGATGGAGGTAGGTGCTGTATTTTCCCATTACCAGCACCTTACATCTTTAATAAAAGGTCTAGTAAGGATTACTGTCAGAAAAGAATATGGATATCTGTGTGTAGAATTATCTGTGTTTCCTCTAGCAGTGTTGTTTGTCCACCTCAGCTTCTTCATTCCATCCTGACTGAAGCCACAGACTGCTCACTCTTCTATTAAAAAATCCCAGCTACTCTCTGCAATGACTATACTTAACATCCAGAGCATTAAACAAATTGGTCCTTGTGAACTTTGGAAGAAAAGGTATCTGAGTTTGAATGCAAAGGCCAGTCCTGGATAAGCCTGGGGTCTCCACTCATACAAAGCCACATCTGTGATAATCAGAGCTGAAAGGGAAGGTTTAACCTCTGAGGCTGATGGAGAGCAAAATGATGAAAGGATTTTTTTTGTTGTGAAAAGACAGATCAAGAGTTTTACTAAATCCTGGGTCAGAGAAAAAGTTGAAAATTGCCTCTGCTCTGAATCTGGGGCATTTCAGACTGAAGCAGGTGTGCCTCACATCTTGAACATTTCATGTGTGCTCATTTCATTCCCTCTGTTTTCAATTCCCATTCCCTTATATTTTATTTACATGTTTCTTCCAACAATATGATAGCATAAAACAGCCAAGTTACAAAGCTTCTCTCTAAATGCCTGATTTAAATAAAGCATCCATTAATTTCTGAACCAATAGTAATACAACATAAAATAGTACATTATTTTTGAGAATCTGGCTCTGCAAACATTAGACCATTTGACTAAAATATTGCTAATGTATAAATAAAGTCACTCTTGTGCATTAGTGTTTTCAGGCTCAAAGCTTTAATGCATTACTGTAGAGTACAAATATTTTCTAAGGTGAAAAATATAAATGCTACTACATTTAAATCCTCACTAAAATGAAGCACAGAAAAAAAATAGTGATGAATGCTTTTCTTCTTGCTAAAGGACTTTTACCAATTTTAACAGAACATCCTTAATATACACCTAGAATATTATGTGTATAGTAGGTTGTTGCTCTGTAATTGGTTTGTCTGATTACAATGATTACTGTAAGTTGGCACAATAGTAGAACTGCCTGGAGAAAGTACTTCTGCAGAGCACACAGAAATCTCTTCACTAAAGACTATATTGTGTGTTTGGAGGTCAGAAATTCTGATTTACAAGAATGACAGCTTTTTTTTTTCCTTACACTTCTTTCGAAAATAAAACTAACTTCCAAGTGTTACTTAAAATAAAATTACAAAACCTTTTCCTGTGGACTGAGATATTCATTTTGCCAAACTTTAAGAGATAGTGTTATCTCTTTTATGGGTTAATCCAAGAAAGGCTATTTAAAAAAACATTAAAGAAGTAATGCTTGGCTCTCTGTGAGTGAAATGGGAAGTGTTTAACACCACTGGGCTTGCCTGTGGTTTGGAAGGTGCATTTGCAGAGGTGAATCCCTTTGCTGGAGCTGCACTCTTCCAGAGAGTGTTGGTTGCATTTTGGGAGGTGTTACTGGGAGGAAGGAGCAGGAGTTCACACCAGCCATGCCTGCCACCTGAGTGAGGGGCATTCCTGGGCACCTCTGCACTCAGACTTCCTTTTAACATGTAATGCAGCAAAGAAGAAAGTAACATCCCACACCATCACTTCCCAACACACATCCCCCTCTGGCATCAAGGGCAGCTCACTAATGGATGGTGACACTGTCATGAAAGTCCCAACATCCTCCCAACAGGGATCCCTCAGTGTGGGAGTGCACTGCACCCCCTTTTAAGGACCAAAAGGCTGCCCACTGAGCCCCCCAGATGCAGGTTGCCAATGGCATTCTGTTGGAAAGAGGGAAGAAACATTCTCTGTGGGGTGGGTTAAATTGTTTTTAGTAAGTAATGACTACCCTTCATGTTTTCCAATAGAGGAAATGAACCCCTAATTAATGATGACACTTGATTAGGTTGCTTAAATTGCTGAATTTCTAGCAAAATCAGCAGTGCCAGCTCTCTGACACCATGTGTGTGATTTGCTGGCCCTTGTAGGAATGCAGCTCTGCACACCTCCTGTTTTATGGACATTCTCTTTGCTGTTACTCAACTTCCATCTCATTACTGGGAGTGTGAATTTCCACCTGGTGACTTCACAATTTTTTGAGCATTGATCTGGTGATCATCCAGTGATTTTTGGGCAGATTTGAGTTCCTTGAAATGCTAATGCACTCCTGATGAAAATAAACAGAGGCCTGTGACTATAATATTGCCTTTGGTCAGTTTTATGTCAATTGAAATGGAAATGCAACTTCAAAGCCCTTGAAGCAATGGGTGACTATGCAAGGGAACATTGGCCTCCAATAACATAAAAGACCACTTTAATTGGAAAGTCTTACAGCAATTTCTTCTGATCATTAATAGCATGTAATTTCCTTATTTGCAAATCATAAGAGTGACAGTGGTAGGAGTAAAACAGAATATTGAAAGTGGTGTGCTGTGCTGTCAGAGTGCTAGCCCTGCTGAGGATTGGCTCTTTCTTCTCCCATCCCAATGCCTTCACCAGCTCTGAGGTGGGATCTGAGGGGAGCCTGCAGTTCCCCTCTTCTCCTTGGTGTCTTGGAGTTCTGTACCTTCCTCCAGCCCAACTCCTTCCCATAATTTCCCCCATTTCTGAGCAGGGGATAGTTTTTAATCTGCACACTAGAAATGAAAAAATCTGTGGGCAATTACATGTACCACATTCTCTGATGGAAGTGGAAGGGAGATGGCAAATTGGAAGATGTGGGCTCCATGGGAGGTGTGACAATATATGAACCCATCTGGGTTGCACTGAGATCAAAGCTCTCCTGTGATCTGAAACCCTATCAAAAGACAGCTATGGCAACTTGAGAAAGACTGTTTTGGCAGAAGAAAGTAGAAGATGAAGCATCTTTTATGAGAAGGTACAAATTTCAGATACTTAAGTGTTGGGTGATTGAAATATAGTGAGAACAGTGCTGCTATAAGGGTTGTAGATTATGAATTCCTTAAAATAGCAGAAATAGGTGAATAGGTGATGTGGGATTAAAAAAAAAAAAAAAAAAAAAAAGGAAGTGGTGATTAGGATTTTCCATTCATTACCATTTCCTCAACACAAACCCAGGAGCTCCCAAAACTCAGCATGACAAGTGACAAAGACCCTGCCTGGTGGAATCACTGGTGGCTCTGGCTGCCACTCCTGCACCCAGAGCACAGAGCCTCCACTGGTGGGTGGTGGGGGGTAGGTAGGGGTGTGGAAGGGACCTCCACCCACCCAGCTCTCCCTCCATTGGATAAGGAGCTGTCAGTAACCCTGGAGTCTCCTGCTCTCTCCTATGTTTATCCTGATCTCAGATCTGAATGCAGCTCAAGAAGTCACATTCCTGCAGACACTCTTGGCTCCAGGAACTAAAGATTTTCTGAAAACCAATTTCTGTGCAGAGACATTGTGGCTAACACCACAGGGTGTGCCCAGGTGGGGATATGCAACAGCTTGCACAACACAGTGTCCTTGGAAAACCAGCAACTATTTCCAGCATTTCAAAGCAAGCAAAACCAGAACACCCTCCTGAAGGAGGAGTATCTACCCATGGGAAGGTTTCTCCAGACAGGACATCCAACTGGGAGCTTGCCATCACTTTCTAAAACAGGTGTGTTGACACAGAGAGACACAGCCCAGGCCCTGGTGTCACTCTGCATACCAGGCACTGGTGAAATACAGCACTCAGGCATGGGGAGCACAAATGTTCATCCTGATGCAACATGTACCTCCCTGGGAACACTGGATCCTTTGCCTTTGAGGTGGTCACAGCCTGGAATCATTCTTTCTTACCCTCTTCAGTTCAGAGGCTGTTTGCCTCTTCTGCATTTTCACATCTCTCTTGCTGTCTCTACAATTATACTTTTCTTTTTTCACACTCACTAAAACAGTATTTGACTTATTCCATCACCTCCCAAACAAATCAATATATTTGTTTTCAAGATTTTCCAGAGGTAGATTAAAGAGATTCAACTTCTTTCATGAACATTGGGCAGTCTCTCCAGTCACTTGAAGCTTCAGGAAGAGCCATCAGTGGTGAGGATTAATGGTGCTCACTACAGAGCTGATGCTGAAGTGCCTCAACCATCTCTGTTGCTTGTCACTCCTCGTGGCTATGAAAGCCACCACTTGCACCATGGAGATATCCACACATGAAGGTGAAAACACTTCTCCACAACCATGTTCCCACTCAAAACAGGACCCCTGTGCTACCTGCTAGCAGCACTAGTGGCATGTAGGGGTGCTCCTCCAGCCAGACTCTCCTTGCAGCTGACACCTCTGGGCACAGTCTCTGCTCTGACCTCTCAAGTTGCTCTTCAGGCATGTGGCACCTTCACTATATTAAGATGGTTTTGTTCTGTGACAGCTTTGTGCTATGCTGTCAATATGCACAATAGTCTTACTGTGGGGAATCTCTCTTGAGTTAGCTACATGTTTCTTCCTTGACTCCTTCTCTTGCTTTCAAAGTCTTTGTGGAAATGGCAAACATGAGCCCAGCATGAGTTTCTTCCACCTGGAGCTGGAGCTGGCTTCAGCAAAACTGAGGAGGAAACTCCCTGAGTGCTCTTGCTAATATGAATTCCTAGGGGAAAAATCATTTTTATGTTCCCAATTCTCTGAGCTGAAGCCCACAGTATGGTCCCAGCATGATGGACTCCAACCACTGGACTCCAGCTCTTTGGAAATATTGAATATTTGAGAATTTGTATACCTTGCTCAGTATTTTGAAACTTTATAAGGAATTTGTAGATGTACACCACAGTCAACCCTGTGGTGAATCCTTGGGTCCATGGCTGCAAGATCAGTTCTGCCCCACGTTCTCAGGCTCCAGGTTCTGATCCTACATCAATGGGAAATTGGCAAACACCCTGGGACATCAAGGAAGCAAAACCAGGAAGAGACAAAGACCTGGGAGGCAAACTACCTGATTTAGTGCCTTCTGTCATGGAAGAGGTTAGAGATGGCACAACATGAACTCATGTCACACACTATCAACACACAGCAAAAATCACTGCAGTGCTGAGCAGAAGGAAACAGGAAAGCTATGGTGAGGAAAGTCTGAAACACTTATCTGTCCTTATCCCCTTCAACATGCTCATATTTCCATCCTGCCATTCCTGCATTGCATCTCTACCGTGTCTCTCTTAACCATCACAAAGCATCAAGAAAAATCTTAATTACCAGTTCTATGGTGGGCAGACCTAAATCTGAGAGTGATCCAGTTCAGAATCTGCTGCAAAAGCTGCTACAAAAACATTCAATATAGATTTGTCTAACTTGAGCTTCCAGTTTCTCAACCTTGCTCTACCTTTATAGTGAGGTTTAAAAACCCATCTCCTTATGGGACAATTTTCTTCAGAAAGGAGCTTGAGAACTGTGATCAGATCACCATTTAGCTGTCTCCTAGATGAAACAAACTGAGTTCCCTATGCCTTTCAGGTTGGGAAGAGAGCTCATTTCACATCAGCCTTTTCAATTCAGATGCAACCTGGGTCCACTGAAGCAGATTCCTCTTTACTTCCTTCTGCCTGACCCTGAACATCCCCTATTTGTGGTCTTTTACCAAGGGCCATCACAACCCACTCCATTCTCTCCTGCAGAGTATCCTGAGTGTTGTTTCAGTCTCACTGACAGTTTCAGGGCAGAAGGCCATGCCTGATGCTGTGCTTGTAAAAGCACCATGTATGCCTGTTCTGACAGAAGGCTACTGCTAAAGGGTGTGTTTTCTCAATAAACAGCACAACCTGCGAGCCCTAGATTTCTGTATAACATCAAAATTACTTTTAAAAAGAACAGCAATTGCTAAATATTCCACAGGAACCACAAAAATAAAGAAGCCTATTTATAAATGTTATATATATATATATATTCTTTTTAAGATGAGTCATGCAGTTTCTGCAACTCCATCAACTCCAATCAAACCTCTTCTCATTGGTTTTATTACTCTTAATTACTTTTTTAACTGCTTTAATTCCTCTAAGGCTGGCTTACTCCATGCCAGACCCTCTTTGTGGGTACAGACAGCAAGCACCTACAGAGGGAGCAGACAGGCTCTAACAAGGCAAGCTTCAGCCTAGAAATGCCTAGGAATGACATCCTGGGAGGCATGTACACTACCATGGTAATCTTACTCATGCTCACAGGCAATGAAACTCTATTGTGCTCTGTCTTCTAATGGACATTGATTATAGAGTAGCAGAGCAAGGAACAGAATCCAGCACACATTTTAGTGAAATCCCTTAAATTTCTTAGCAGCTGATACTTCATGTGTGAAATGTTGTGTCAGAGGCTGGGAGGAGATCACATTCCTAGGCTGAAGCTGAGGATTCCGCTGGGCAACACACATTAGTACCCATTTCTGCCACCTCTGCACAGCTCATTTCTCATCTGAGGTACCAGGGATCAGCTGCAGCTGGAACCTGGCTCTGAACAACCTGGTTGCAGCACTGAGTGTTCAGGAGCTGGGCCCTGCAGCAGGAGACCCAGAGAACTAAGGTCATACCTGTCAGATAAAGTCCACTTTGCACAGCACCCTCTGCAATTTTAATATGCCCTAGGGAAAAAAAAAAATAATAAAAAGAGAGAGAAAATAATATACCCTAAAAAGCCACTGAAGCAATAGTCTTGAAATGGACCCATCTCTGTGACTTATTACATTAGAGGTCTTGCCATTTCACACGTGTAATTTGGAGTGAATTGCCCTTTACAGTGATTCAACCTGTGATGTGCTCACATCCCCTCTCAGATGCTGCTTTCTGCTTAGGAGGGATTTTTACCCTTTCCCATTTTAACCTTCAGAGAGAAAACAGGTGGTTTTTTATCTTGCTGCCATGGTTTCCTCTTTGCCCTCATATCCTTCTGGGATCCTCCTCCCTGGCTAACTGCCAGCCAAAAAAAAATATTTGCTTGGGTCTCAGCTCTGCCAGCTCATGCTCACCTGCATAGAGGGCACAGCAGGCAGCTTGGGAAGGGAGGAGGAAAAATAGCGTCTTAAATACTTCAGAGTAAGATTGATCAAACTCTTCTTTTTGCATTTCTGGCCTGAACTGGATCTCTTTGGCATAAGGAAGCAGTACATACAGCATCATTGCACCTTTGTTTTCTGAATATGCTGTTACCACCCAGCCACCCCACTGCTGTTCCTGAGGGAGAAGTGGCTGATAGCATCTGATAGTTTGTTACCCAAGTCTTGAAAAACAGGGTTCAAACATCACTGCCAGCTGGACAGTATCACTGAACAGCCTGGTGACTGGGACAATTCCTTATGTTAGAGGAATCTTTGCTAGAGGCTTGCATTGCACAGTTCCACCACATCCTACTTGGGCACTGCAAACCAATACCACTAGGAAAGGAAACACCCATCGCCCACCCTCCCCAGCTGCCCTAGCCTGCCCTTTACATCTACTACCAGCTCCCTCTTGAAGGAAGGGCTTTGATTTTCCTCCTGGCAGGAGGGACCCAAGGCAGGTGAGGTGGCTGGAGCATTGGCAGGGCTGCTTTTGCCTCCCGGGTGAGTCACCGAGCTGCCTGCCTCTATCAGGTGCAGCGTAAATCCAGAGCAGTGCCTGTTCCTTTTCATTAAGAGCCTTGAGCTCACTGCAGGAAAGATGAAAAGGACTGGTCATTATCCTTTACATGTGACCCATTCACTTGCTGATGGACTGGTTTTCATCTCCCTGCCCTGCCTGTAGGCAAGCATCCCCCAATACCCTAATCTGCTTTTTTTGTTCTCCACCATTTATTTTCCTAGGAGCCTTGTCAGTAGTGGCTCCATTCCCTCCCCATGCCTCCCAGCGCTGCAGATTCAGAAGCCTTAAAGGGTTCCAGCTCACGGTAACAAATTCCAGAAAGTCTGACTGCTTATTATAAAGCCAGTGTAGGAAGGATTTGAGAAAAGCACGATGTAACGAGAGTTGGGTAAATGCAGAGCACACACAGCCTGGAAACACTCGAAGGTGAACGGGAAGGGGAGGCGGGGGCATTTGGAAGCCCATTAAATGAGAACTTATCATCTGATTTATGTAAATCACTTCAAATGCCTTCATTTATTAAAAGTATTAAGCTGCATTACTGTTTGCCTTTGGTCCTCTAACTTGGTTGCTAATGTCTAAAACAACTGTTGAAATTAATTTGAAATTAATGTTGCTATATAATTACTTAATGAATCTCACATTCACTGCCCTTAGCTCGCAGTTGACAAAGGATCTCACCCGCCACATGTAAGAGGTTGGAATACTGACTGTGATTTTAAAACGGTTTCTAAATTATAGTTTGCAAATATTTTACATTTATATCACACACTTCATCTTGAAGGATCTCACTGTGTTTGAAATGTTACGTAACATTTATTCTTTAGTAAAATTCCACCACAAAAACTTTCTGGGCATCAATCTTCTTATTTCCCTGCATGCCTTGGAATTAAATCAAATCTAGCTGTATCATTATGCAAACAAAAAAAAAATCATACCTGCATTAAAAGATTATTATTAGTGCTGTAAAGTCAGACAGTTAAAAGATAGGAAATGGTGGAACTGAGGCTCCCAGCAATATAAATTCCTTTTCCCATATATATGTATTCTCATAGTCTTTAATTTTATGATCACATATTTTCTTATATGTACTCCCTCCCTCAGGGGACTTATTAGTCCTTGTTAGTGTTCAAGAAAAAACAGGATAAGAAAAAAAAAAGGTTAAAAAGAAATCTAGCAGGGAAAGGTAGCCATTTCGGAGTCCTTGCCTCATTCCTTACAAAAGCTGCAAAGGTTGTAATGCACGTGCCTCCTTTTCTGGGTGGCTGACTTGGTACCCCATAAATCCTGATTGGCAGAAATGCTGAATATGCACAGCAGTAACTGAAGCTAAAGAAATATTTGAACGTGCAGAGCATTTTACATACTACCAAACCCAGTGAAAGATGAGGTCCTGGGGTCTCACACTTCAAATAGTCGTACACTTCAAAGAGGGGAAAACACTTCTCCCTCTCCCAGGGACAGTGGAAATTGCATTTGAGCAATTGCAAAACAGGCAGACTGCTGTGTTATGAAGACCCACATTTACTCATTCTGTCCAGCACCACGTGGACACGGTGCAGCAGGACAGGACACGCTGTGACCCAGTGCAGAAAGTGCGTGGGGAAGCTGCTGGTGCTGTTGCACAAGCTAGCAGAGGGAGGCAGGCACCAGGAGGAAACAGCAAAATCCATTCTGAGACAAAAGAGCTGAATTTAAGGCCATCCAAACAGCCTCACTTTGGACTGCTCACCATTTTGTGTGCTTTTCTGTGACTTTGCATTTCTTCTTAGGTGTGTACGGTTTCTCAAGGATCAAGGCAAAGCATCAGTGCCAAACATTGGCAATCAGGAACGTTCCAGAGCTTTCCTGCAAGTTAGCTGAACAGTGCTTTGCCTTGAGACATCCTCAGCATCTAGGTCACAGCAAGTCAACCCTCCCCACGCTGCAAAACACCCCCTCCTTCATCACGTAGAGCTGTAGATGTGTGCCACATACCCTGGCACGGCTCAGATAAGGATACCGGCCAAGAGTTCCACAGCTTGGCTGAGGGATGGGCTAGTGAGGAGGACAGGTCCCCAAACACAGGACAACAGCAACCTACATCTCCTTCCTACAGCAGGGAACAGAGACTACCCAGCAGCCCACACCCAGCCATCATCACACACACCCCTCCACGTGCTGCCCTACTTTCTTAACGAGAAAGCCCAACCTCTCCTCTGCTCACATCTTTGCCAAACCTCCCTCTCTTCAACACATTCCCACCCTTGACAGGCTGCAGATCTTCCTTCCAAAATCTTTGTTTTCTATCAGGGGGTTCTCCTCACAACCCCAAAGTATTCCTGTTCCCACACTTCATGCATTCCTCAGCTAACAGGGATCATTACAACACCTCCAGGAATGACCTCCAAAGGAAACCTCTCCCAGCTAGACCAATCTAAAAAACTCAAGTCTACAAGCACATGGGAATATTAGCTCCTTTTAAAGGTGAATAGCAGGTACATTAAGGTGAATTATATTGTGACATCCTGGCCAACCACCTCAACTTCCTTCTTGAACACCAACGCCCCCAAAATTGGACAAAAATGGGCGAAAAATCTCTAGCTTGTCTCAAAACCAGTTGAGTTTTAAAATTTTTAGAGAGAAATCAGAAGTAGAGAAGTTCCTAAGCCATATTTAAACTAGAAAGTATAAAAGGAACCATGTGACCACACAATAAACTTCAGGAGGGACAATTTAGTGGTAAAAAAACCCAGTGGTAATTATATAGGCCAACAGCCCCCATGAAATGTTTGATTTTGCAGTAAGCTACATTCCTGTAGCACTTTGCATGTGACTTATTTACTCCTTTGCAATACATTCTCTTAAGCAGACAGCATTATAAGACAGTATCAGCAAACTGACCTTCAAAGCAGATTGGTTTGTTTTTCCAGCTAGGGGTTTCATATCAGTCCAGCAGCTGAAGGTTAATACTGTGAGAGTGCAGAGCCGCTACCTCAGCCTAGGCTTCCCTTACAATTCTGCTTTTGTGAAAAAGAGGGAAAGATAAAGATACTAATACAATCGAGGCTCAGCAAAAACAAAGCCTTCTTGCAGCAAAGATGCCTTTCCATCTCCACAGTTTTCTCCTGCTGCTTGCAATCAATGGGACAAGGCTGCTTTAGTCAGGTTTCCATAGTCCTGTAATGGAAAGCAGCTGTCCCTATCCAGATTGCACCAGACATCTCCACAATTATTTTGTCATCTTGTTTTGGTCAGTTGTGTTACTCAACTTCCCAGTACTGCTGCGTTAATAACACAAGCAATCCCAGAACTGTACTCAACATATTTTTTTTCTAAACTCCCAACACTAACCTGAGGAAGTTTGTATTGCTCTTTGCCACTCAATCCACAGACTTTACACTTGATACGTGCCAAAATATGAACTCCAGGACTTGTATTCTACTGCAGTGCGCAGTATGAGCCACACATCTCAATGTGAACAATTTTAAATTACTAGAGCAAGCCTACTTGAAAAGCCTTCCCTTTCTTTTCCCAAGCAGCACAGAACTGGACAAACTTACATCCAACACCATCTGAAACATTTAGTTTTGCAGAACCATTCAGATGGCAATGAAGTTCTCAGTCTTTACATAGCTATCTTCAGAAAGCAGTAAGGGTCACAGTGAATCCTCCACCATTAAAATAGTAACCCCTAAAAATTTGGGGAGGGGAAACTTCCTCACATTTTGCATTAATCGATGTATTATAACATACTCAGTTATTTAGCTAACAAGTTTAAATAACAGCATGTCCCTCAACCATACCTTTATTCTGAAAGCTAAATTTAAATAACAAGCCTCTGTTTTTCTAAGTGAACACCTAAAAAGCAAGTAGCTCATTCAAATTCCAGGAGTATGTAATGACAGTTGTCCCTTTATTAAAAAACCCTAATTTCATTTGGAGCCATGGCTGCCATATCCCTCTGTCTTTGCATACACCAGCTTTAACAGCTCCTTTGGGGAGTGTTCATGGAAGTGGTAATAGGTGTGGTAATTTCCACTTTCTGTTTTCTAGTTCAGAGTAATTGAATCCAGTCACTGCTGCGATATCTTTCTGGCAAATCTTGGTTGGCCTCCATGAAATGAGTTGGAAGTTTGATTTCCATTCTCAGCAGGCATGTTTGTGTGATACAGATGAACTGTTGTAACTGGCAAATTGGAGGCAATTTCATCCGAGATTCCCAGGATTAAATAAGTGCAAGAACAGAACTTTCGCCTCCAGAGAAGTCTCCTCTTTAACAGTCCTGAGAAATGACAGGGCCAGATTGGAGAGTTTGGATTTCTGCTGTTGCAAGACACTTTGAAGTCTTTTTTATTAAACCAGCACTCACACGAAATGACTAAGAAAAAAAACCCAAGTCATTATGAAATAAAATGCTGAGGCAAAACAAGCTTTATCCCTCCCTAATACTGCTTTCCATCTCTTGCTGCATTTTAATTGGAATACACAAGTATTTTATTTCCTGTGACAGCAATATTCATTAGTCTTCATTCTGGTTACACCTGTTTAGCTCCCCATGACAGCAGCCAGTGCAAGAGCACCAGCCACTGACAGACCATTACTGGCTTTTTAGGCAAGTCTGTAAATTCCGCCACACAAGACATTTCAAAACCAAAATACAAGGTACCAGGTGAGTAGAGGCTGAATGTATGACTAGGCTAAGATTAAAAACTTTATTTTTTATACAAAACAATAATAAATCCAAGCAGATAATGAACTAAGTGTGTCTTCTCATTTTCCATCTTTTCTTCTTTTCTCAATAAAGTCTATCCACAGTTCAGTGTTAAACCACTCCATATTCTGCAAAAACTATGATGTTTCCATCTTGTATCCATGTTTTTCTAATTCAGCTCTGTATAGAAAAGAGACAGATATATTGAAACACATATACAATACTGCTAGATGTTTGATTAAAAAAAAAAAATACTACACAATATACAATCCTTTTAAATAGCAATGTCTTGGTATGAATCAAAAACTGCTTTTTGATTCATACCAATAACCTCAACTTACTTACTCTGTAGTTCTTGAAATCCAGTTTTTAATCTTAGATCACTATAAGTGACTTCTCAGTGAGAAGTTCAAATATTTGTTTTAATCACAGTTATTGCCCTCCATATGGCACCCACCATATGGCACAAAGCAGCACCTATGTGTCTGCAACATCTCCAAACTCATTAGAATAACCAAAATACCATTACATATTACCAAGAATCTTATACATTATTCTCAAGATTTCCTTAACTCAAGCAAGCTCACTGTTCTATTTTATTCACTCATTTTATTTTACTTAAATGCATGTGCTTCCAAAACAATTTTAAGCTTTTTTTTTTTTTCTTTTAGAATAGTGCAGTCTGGAATTTTTATTTATGTCTTGGTGCAATACACCTTGCAGTGAACAATTCTGAGGGAAACAATTGCTTTGTTGTCCTTAGTTGTGGCCAGGACAGCAAGTTAGGAACTACAGTTGTTATCACTCCTGCCTTGTCACCACTTTGCTTCTCACCTGCCTCTGAACCAGCCAGGATGCACCCTGTTCTAGTCTTAGCATATGTGTATCTGGATACAGAAGTACAAATCTCTACAAATGTTTTGGGTTAGTTTGCACATTTAGTAGTAGGACTTTAAAAGTGGAGGACTGTAGCATTTGCTTTCTAGAGATGAAAGAAACATGCTACAACCAGCAACACTGCAAACCACTATACGTTTACCAACACCGCAGGCTGCAACTAAGGCCAGTTACAGAAAGTCTGTCTATATCTACCAAGAATTATACTATTTCTTGAAAGTCTGTTTCATTACATGTTTTCCAATATTACCATTTAGCTGTCTTTGAACCATATATAAAATAACTATACCAACAATTTTTTATGCAGAAGATACAAGAATAATTGCTTTTCCTGGAGAACAAGGGAGATCAACCCAGGAACTGTTTAAGCAGGCTGTATTACAGACAGTCTGCTCCTCATGCAACATACTGAGGGATTAATTATAAAATCTGGCTTTGTTCTGAATGCTTGAAACAATTTAAGTTATAATTATGCATCAGTAAAGGATTACTGAAACTACAAGTGACAAAGAGGATTAAGCAACTGGTTTAGAGGTACACAAATTGCTATCACTTTTTTTAAAGCATGTAATTAACAATTACTTTGCTGTTGTTGCTCATAAACAGTATGTTCATCACATAGGAAAGAACCTTAACATAATACAGATCACTAATCTCCAGAAAATTTGCCCATTTGGACAAAGAACAGCAGTGCTGTTTTAAAGTACAGACATAAAACTGTAACACACTTTGCACACCACATAGCACAAGGCACATGGATGCCTTGCCATAAATCTTGGCAGTACAATTCAGAACTTTCACACACACATAGAAAAGTCATTAGAAAAGGACCCACTCCTGTTAAATTGACAGTGTCAACTGTGTCTCAGCTTTCCATGATCTTTGCATTGTTTGCATAACAGAGCAAAATTTAGTCACCACAATATCCTAAGACATATTTCAGTAGAATTAGTAAAAGATGAAATGCTGATCAGCATTACAAGACTCCAGAGTCCTGGAATTCCTAAATCTGGTTCTAAAAGGCTTTAAATAGAAAAGCAAAAAGTTGAGCTTTCATTTATTTCCATTTCAGATTTTTATTTTATTCAAGTAAGCAGATTTCAAACTTTCAGATATTAACTAATCAACTCCATTTTAAGTATTTTACCTGTCTTCTAGAACAGTAAGTTTAAATAAAATTACCTTAACTGATTGGAGAAATCATCTTCTACATTGTCATCATCCCAGTTGTCTTCCCACACATGAGCATCTTCATCTTCATCTAAACCAGTCCAATCTAAAGACAGAAAAGGAGGTCTAAATATTGTGTGCTGCACTGCTTTGGTACCATGTCTTACTGACCAATTAGCTCAGCCACAGGGAATTCTGGTAAATTTAACAGAGAAGTCTGGACCACGTTCAAGTGTTTATGAGACAGAAAGATCTAAAACACATCTCCCAGTTTCTGTAATTATAACAAAAATGAAACCTGGTGAAAAAAAAATCATTACACACACATAATGGCTTGCAAGATTAAACATTCCTAAGAGATATTTTGCATACTTATGGATAAACTGTAGCATCATCCTTTCAGATTTGTATTTAAACACCTTTTTCAGATTATAAAACTAAATATGCATCAGATGCTTTTGCCAAAACACAGACACATTCTCTGTTCCCTAAAATCAGATGCAGTCAGTCTATGGACAAATGACAAAAAACTATCTGTGATGCAGATGCAAAGGCAAATTGAGACAAGCATCTGCAAAAACCACTTGATATCTTTAATCAGCTATTTCTGATTCTCAAGACAGCAGAAGCTGTCTTGCCTTTGTAGGGAAACACTTTATGTCCATTTACTAACCTTATTTTTATTTTTCCCATAATAAAGTAATCTGGTACACAGCCCTTGACAAGTTACTGATCACATACTTAATGTTTCACTATTAAAAAAAAAAATAAAATCAAACTAAATAATTTAGAAAAATAATGAAAATGAGAGGCTCAGAATCACAATGAAAACATAAGTTAGTTTACTTAATTTTTTTTTAGTTTCTCAGTTTATTCCTACTACATGACACACAGTTTTTCAAATATTATAAAAAAGATAAGCCTTTAATTTTGACACTTGCAACTTTTTATTTCTCAAAGTATATTAGTGTATTTATAGAGATAACACTGTTCTTCCCCTTCCATTCTAGTAAGCCATCTGCTGCCCATGCACAGAAACCTTTGAGGACTAAGGCCTAAATAACATTAAACACTGATGGAGGTATGGGGGACGCAGGGGACAAAGTTAGTGAGGTAAAACATCAAAAACTATTTCATTGTGAACAGCTAGCTTTCCAAGAATGAAGCCTGGTCTTTGCATTTTCTCCTCCTTTTTCTAACACTGACAGGCAACAAAATTAATATTTGAGATTCACCAGGACAGGAAAATCCATTTGTCACTGATTAAAGACACACGTGTGGAAGGCATTACAATTAAATTTCCCTACTCAAATAAATTATATAATGGGAAAAGATGAAGGAGCACAGAAATTGTGCTGTGAGAGCCAAAGGAGAAAACTGGGAAGAAAAGGTGAAGAAAAAATGCTGCATACAAAAATGCTTTATTTGGTTGTATTGCTAGTTGCTCAAAGGGAAGGGCTTATCCTTTAGAATCATCTCAAACAAGCTTTGCCCTTGCCAAGTTATATTCCATTCCAAAATAAAAAAACTTTACTGATTATCTGGATTTTGAAGAGAGAGAAAACAAAGCTCAACCAACTTAAAATTAACACAGTGTCAAACTTTTCTACCTACAAACATACAAGTACTCAGACAGAACTACAAACTTGAAAACAATCTCCCAGTAACTCATATCCAGCACAACAAACAGCAGCTTCAGTCACAGGGGACCAGCAGGGGAGGCTGCAAAAAGATGCTCTAAATCCACTGAGTAAAGAGAGGTCAGAAAGGCCCATGTCACCTTCCTTGGTGATGTGGGGAGGAATGTAAAAGTAAAGCCTAAACTACATTCTCATCTCTGTAGGACAAGATTCTACAGCATCTGTATATTGATACTATTACCCCACAATTGTATAATACAGTTATTACCCCCTGCTACATTATATGCTTGTGACTAAACAAAAGTAAAAAAAGGTAGAGCATTATCTGGGATTGAAGGTATTAAGATCACTTGAGAGTCCACTACCATTAAGTATTATTAATATACACCAAAATTATAACCTTGTCATGGCTGAAATCCTTGGAAAAAATATTTTTATATACTGATCACTGATTGTTTTATTTTGCAGTTGGAAAACAAAAAATAATTTTTAGGATTTTAAGGTTTTTTATTCCCTGCTCCATCAATGTTACATTTTAATATCCTGAAATACACTATCCAAAAGATTCTTAAGTGACTCATTTACATGTATTTTTATCTACTGTAGTATACTTATGCCATACTTCAAAGTATCCTATGAAAATTGGGCATGTCTGGTTTTGATATATAAATCGATTTCATGAATTGTTTAAGTAAATTTTCAGGTTGAAATAAACACCAAAAATCCATGTTTTCATCAGTTAACATAGATTTGCATTATCTAATTTCCTTTGGATAAAAAGTGGATAATAGAACACAAAGTTCTTCTGTTGCTAGGAAGTGGTACTTTAATTTGAAATAACAATAATTTGGAATGGGTTTGAGTCCAGTTATCACAGTTCTTTCCTAAGTATTGGAGATAACAGACAAAGTGGTGTGAACACTCAACATCTCAAAACTATGACCATACTTAAGGATTCAAATGGACCCCTTCAGAGGTTCTTATTTTCTGCAGGAAAGAACAGCTAAAATCCTGATGATGGTAACTTTTTAGTAAGTCTCTGTTCCACCTAGAAAGCCTGCACAGTACCTTGCTTTAGCATTACAGCTAGAGTCAAGCAAAACTAATTTCACCTTCTGTAACAGCAACTCAGGGCTCTGCCCAATCCAAGGTCCAGAAACTTCAGACACTTCCCCTACTGTGAATATTTAATTTACGTTAAATAAGATTTTTTTTTTCCTGTTTAGGAAA
The DNA here is from genome assembly GCF_029582105.1 of Oenanthe melanoleuca. Classification (NCBI taxonomy): domain Eukaryota; kingdom Metazoa; phylum Chordata; class Aves; order Passeriformes; family Muscicapidae; genus Oenanthe; species Oenanthe melanoleuca. The sequence goes on along the minus strand of NC_079335.1, from coordinate 124,248,991 downwards.
CACTTACCAAAAAGAAAGTATGGTCTTTTAAGTTTACTTTAGCTAATACCCTAACTACATCAAGAACTTTCTCAGTGCATGCAAAAAGATTAATTTTAGCAATACTAAAGGATTCAGAACACCTAAGGCTTGTAAGACCACAGAGAAACTACATGCAATAAAGACATTAAAGGAAAAAATCCTGACGTTACATTCATCATGATAAATATATAATTTCTCATGTTCCACGACTTGAGACAATCCCAGAATTAAGGGCGTTATAGGGATGCCCTAACAGGGATGTTTCCAAGACCATCTCTGTCAAGGGACAGTGAGTTGTTTTATTGAATTTAACTTCCTTATTACTGTATCTGTATGAAAAGCAAACTAGCATTTATATATCCGTGCTTCAATAGTTAAAGAGACTCAGAGTAACTACAGAGCGCAGTATTTCATTTTCAGACATTTTTCCAGCTCACGCTCAGTTTCCAGCCCTCATCCCTGCTGTCCCTTGCGATTCTCATCTCCAGTGCCACAAAGCAGTCAGTATCTCCCGTACTGGTTCCCAGCCCTCCCGCGCAATGACACAGCACTACCAGCGCCGTGACAGCGGCACCGAGCCGGGCACGGGCACCACGAGCGCTGCACCGCGGCTCCGAGGGCGCTGCAGCCCTGCCCGGGCGGGGGCTGCCAGGGACCCGCGGGCAGCGGGGCAGCTCCCGGGGCTCGGCCGGGCCCTGCGGAGCGGCAGCACGGCGCTGCCCGCGGCAGGCCCGGCGCACACGGCGCCCGCTCCCCGCGCCGCTCCCGCCCGCCCGGCCCAGGCCGCGCACGTCCCGCCTGCAGGCCGCGGCCCGCCGTGTCCCGGCGCCCCGTCCCGTGCCGCCCCCGCCCGGCACCTTCAGCCGGGAACTCCTCAAACTCGTCATCCTCCTCCAGGAGCCCCAGATCCACCGGCTGCTTCTTTTCCGACATGCTGGGCCCGCACCGCGTCCCGCCGCCCCGAGCCTGCTGGGATCCCGCGGCCGCCGCCGCGCCTGCGCCGCTGCGGGCCCGGCTGCGGCCGCGCCTGCGCCCTGCGGATGGCGGCGCCGGCCCGGCCCGGTGCCCGCGGGGAGCGCTGCGGCTGCCGGTGCTGCGGCTGCTGCCTGATGCTGCCTGGTGCTGCCTGGTGCTGCCTGGTGCTGCCTGGTGCTGCCTGGTGCTGCCTGGTGCTGTGGGGAAAGTTAGCGAGTTCCCTGCCACATCACACCAAACTGCACAGGCCGCTGCCCATACTGAGCGCGGCTGTTCTCTGCGCTCGAGTGTCAGCCTTCTGTCCGTAATCTCAGCGTTTGGAGTGTTTTTCCTTTCTGGCTTTTAAAACCTCCAGGGGAGGTTTAGGTTGGACATTAGGAGGAATTCATTCACTGAAAGAGTGATTAGACGTTGGAATTGGCTGCCTTCCATGGAGATGTTTAAGGAAACCTGGCCGTGGCACTCAGTGCCATGGTCCAATTCACAATGGGGTGTGTGGCCATAGGTTGGACTCAATGATGCCAGACGTATTTTCGAACCTAATTGCTTCTGTGATTCCATGAAAACTTACAACTAATTTTTTATCTTCTAAATTCCTTGTCCATCACAGAGAAACAAGCAAGCAGCTTGAGAGGGTTTGACTGAGCTATTCACTAAGAGTTTAGGCTGTTACATGAAAAGTAGAAATGCTATGGGTTTCTATTATTCCAAAGTGCATTCATTTCATTTAAATCTGAATTCTGTTGATGGTTTCAACAAAGTCAAAGTTCAGCACTTACTAGCCTGAACAAGTTTGTGTGCATGGCAGCACTGGTGGCTTCTCTCCCAGCAATCACCTTACAATACTGCCAGGTTGGTGGAGGAGTTGGGATTTTTCCCTTCCTCTGTGAGAAGCTGATTCACAAAGCAATGGCTTGCACAGCTGGGTAATACTGTGTGCTAGATTTAAAGTCAGGGGAACAACAAAACACTGATGTGGGAATTCATATATCAATGAATTTCGACCCAGCATAAGCATGTTCTGGCATGCAGCCACAGGAAAGGCCAGGTGGGAAATGAGTCCTCTGCCAGGTGAAAGGTCTAATCAAGTGGTCACATTTTAGTTTTTTGTGACAGAAGAACTGACTGATAGCAGTGACTGTGAAATTATAAAAACTCTGGCTTAATAGATCAGGATGTAAAATCTAGTTGTATCTTAGCTGGGATTTTCAGCAAGCTGTGCATTTTGGAATAATAGATATATTGCTCTAAGAGAGTACAAGATAAAGTCATAAAGTGGATAGTCACATCAAAAGATTGCAATGATCCATGATCATTCAGTTACTAAGGCTCATATTCAAACCCTTTAGTTTTCACCTAACCTAGAATTTGACTGAACTATGAAGTCTGGATTTCAGGGGGTATAATGAAATACTCAGTTGCACCTAGATTATCCGAGAAAGAATGTAACTTGGAAACTCCAGTGGACAAGTAGCTTCAAGTATCTCTGAAGCAGGAAGCAGCCTGAACTTGTTTCATAGACTTTCCCTACATATCTGCTGTAAAGAGTCCTTTCCACCCCTTCTTTCTCTTCCTTCTCTGCCAAGCTGCTGATTAGGAAGCCCTGAAATACCCATGAAAAGAAGAATCTGTACTTCCCAAGGGAATATGGCCAGCCACTGCACACTGAAACAAGGAAAATCAAGGACTCCTATGCATTTCCCACCTGTGGAGCTCAGTATTCCTGTATAACTAGTTAGCCAAACATAATCTTGTGTTGCCACAAAAATCTGTAGTGTCAAATTCTCCTCCTTTTATTGTAAATCTCAATTTTTTGATGATTCTTTTAAATTTGTGGTTTCTGGAGTTCCGTTATTAAATAAGGAACTTGGCTCTTGTTTTACCTATTTTACTCATAATATGACTTTAAAATAATGATTTTTAAAATAAAAATTCTAAATCCATTGATTTAAATCCCATACCCCCAGTTTTGTAAGCCTGGAATTTCACTAGCTTGTCCAGCCTTTTTAGGAGATGGATGCATGAATGCAGACCTCACTGTAATTCCCAAAATCCTTTAACTCTCTCCTAGTAGGGTCTCCAAGGGCATAGATAACTGCTATGTTGTGTTTCTCTCATCAAGGTATGCATGTCCTCTGTTGCCTGAAGGACCTGAACTGTGAAGCATTCTCCAAACCAGCCTGCTAGATCTTGCAGGAACAAATTTGCCAGAAGGCAAAGCAGCAAGGCTTACTTCCAGATTTTCACTGTGTCCAAGTTGGATTTGACCTAGTGAGAATACTGAGTATCACAACCAGCAAGCTGTTTATTCATTGTTTGGAGACCAAACTCCTCCAAAGTATATTCAGGTATTTTCATTCATGGTGGAGCAGATTTAACAAGTAAACAACTCAGTCTGCAACAGCAAATAGCTTACCAAGGAGAGTCTTCTGTCAGGTGGTGGATGGGTATGACATACCATATCCCAAATATATGTTCCTAACAGCCAGACTATACAGTAGGCAAATAGAAAAAAACTTATTGTTCTGTAGGTAGCTGTTAGAAATCACTGTTTTTAATTACAGTCTTGTGGCTGGGATTTCTTAGCAGAGGCACAAGATTAAATCATATTTTCTTAAGGTTTCTTCCTGGCCTTCTGATGTAGCTTCCAGTCTGTAGGCTTTGTATATCCCAAACTTCACTGTCTCCAGGAAGCATGTGAGAAACTCACATTTCTGCACCGAGAAAAGATATCTTCAAATTCAAAAGAGCATCACAGCATGTAAAAATGTGGTGATTCAATTCATAATACTCAAGCCTTTTGGGGGACCCAGCCCCATGGAATAGTTTTAGTTCTTTAGGGAAAATAGCATTAGGATTCAGCTGTCCAGAACAGATTTTCCAATGTGGAAAATTTGCAGAAGGGTGTCCAAGCTCCAAGTATGATCAGAACTTGATAGTTTCTGGATGGACCATAAAGAATAAGAGTTGCATTTCAGTATCTACCCTATGCAGTTGGAGTGGAGATACCTCTGAAGAGCATACTGCCAGTGATTTTTGTTTGATCCTTCCTGTGTGGCAGTCCCAAGACTGGCAGCAACCTTTATAGTCACCAAGTATGTATTTCACATGGACACAGGACACACAGATCAAGGATTAAGTTTTGATCAAATTAGGGAAGGCACTCCCTACGTTCCCAAAGCAGTATAAGAGATCTGCAGCCCCTGCACAGCACATCAGCTACATGCTGGTTTTCCAAGACCAACAGCCTGACAGTAGTGGGTGCTTCAGCAGAGAGATCTACATGCCTGTTGCCTGGAAATTGAAGGGGAAAAATTCCTATAGATTTCAGTGGTTTGGAACATAACTGTTTATATTAAAACCTTTACTTAAATATACCCCAACTGGTAACATGTTAGAAATAATTGAACAAGACAATCTTGAGTAATTCATCAGTACCTCTATTATTCTTTCCAGAGCTGCACATCAGCTATTTACACAATATGATTTGTTTTAATTTTTTTATTCAGCATGTTTTATGCATTAGTATCAGAAAAGCCTGTCTTTCTCTTGGCAAATGTTGCTGCAAGTTGTCTAGCAGAGAGGTGGATTATGTAGATTTATTTATTCAGAGTGTAATTTGCATAAATGAAAAATGGAAATAAACCCTTTTTTCAGAATTAAAGCCTTTTTTTCACCCTTCAAGGTGAAACAAAAAGTGTGCACAGTACACTCATTAAGATTTCCAGATTTTTTTTTTTAGGTGGACTATTAGTCACTTCAATGCCTGGGCCCATTTTCTTTGATTTGGATGCTTTAATGTCTGAAAGCATATTCTGAAGATAAGATTAAGAAGAGACAATAGAAAAGATTGGAAATTAATTTGCTTATAAGCAGTCAAAGGCGTCCTGTTGAAAAAAAATCTCAAAGCCGTATCAAGTGTTTTAGATATATTGAGTAAACTGTTGTTTTGGATGTCTGCATGGTTCCAGGCTACCATACAGTGCCTATTCAGAAAAACCCTGTGCTGCAAAGAAAATTGGCATTGTATGTGTTTGATGCTGTCGTGGATCAATATTTTGTGAAATCTGGGCAGAGACCTACATGTAATGGCCCACCAGCCTAGAGCCACATCTGTCTCAGATCAGTGGTGCCTGCAAAGCTTATCTGGGTCAGAGAGGGACTGTCTTATGGTCCAGGCTGTTAGATATCCAGGAATGCACCTAATTCCTGGGGGGAAAAAAACCCTCAGGAAAGCTTATTAGCATGTTACAATTCAGATTGTGTGAATTACTGTGCAGTGCAGAATATCTGTCCTTTAGCAAATTGGGCAGTCCAAGCACTGATTAATGCATCCCAGGAATCTCTTCAGAGATAGTGTTGTGTGTGTCTGGACAGTGCTGCATTTCGTGCTGTAGGTTTTTGTTTTTTTTATTAAATTGAAGGAAAAAAGCATATCCTACATTCAGTGCATCTGGAAGTGAGGAACGGATTGCCCTTCTTCTTTCAATAGCTCTGCACAGCTCTGGACCCATGGCATTATTCTTGAGGTCAGTGCCTTCGGTTTGCCACTATTTATTTATTCATGTCTGCAGAGGTCCTCTTTTTCTCTCCATATGCTTCATCATTCACCAGCACCTCCTGGTAGCCCACCCTGCTCCCACAGCCATCCTTTCTCAGAGCTGACCCTCACTGGGGTCAGGATGCGATTAGGTGGCTGCATATCATAAGGAATATTAATCACAAGGAACACTTAGATGTTGCTTTGCAGACTTCCTTATGTGAAATATGCTGTGGCAAGCTATCGGGTTACCAGTGGCTGAAATAGAAACAGTTCTCTCTTTGCCTTTGACAGTCAGAAGAGGGTTTGATTTATTTTCTCATTTTCACTCAGTCTAAAGGCAGCTGGGCAGTATTGCTGCAAAGCTCTAGTTGTGTGTCATTGTAATAGGGGCAATATGTTTGTTCACTTCTGCTCTCTTCCTCTGTCTAATTGTTCTATTGTCTTTCTGTTTTCTCTCCACATTGGGGCTGACAAAATGTCTCCTTGGGTTTAGCCCTCTAGCCAAAACTTAACGGGCTCCTAATCAAGAACTAACACCACCAGCAGGCTATTTCCTGCCTTTGTTTACCATTTCTGGTATCATCTTTCTTCTCCTCTCAGTCCATCATTACAAATTTTCACCATTATTTTCCTTTGACTCTTCCACTGTATAGGGTTCAGGAAGCTTCCTAAATACTGTTCCCCTTTCATTTTCTGGCCACTTGATTTCTGGCCTCTCAGCTCTATACCCTGGATGAGTACCAGATACATCCAGAACCAGATTTTACAAAGCCAAGTAGCCCTGGGATAACTATATATTCCATGTAGCTGTACCAGCAGAATGCTTGTTGCAGAACCTTGATGCAAATTGTAAGGATGTTTTGAACATAAAAAGAGTAACCACAATGTAATTAATCACTAGGTACCTTTCACCATGACTTGAATTTCCATGCAAGTGTCAGGATTGTCAGGGTAGAATTCAGTTACCTAAACAAACATTTCTAAGGTCAGTTGAGATGCCCTAAAACACAGGGCCACTTGATGTAACCTGGGAGGCCCTTCCCAACTGCAACTGGAGAAGGGGCAAAATATGCCAAGGTTTTCAAAATAGCATCAGTTGCCTATGCATAAATGACTGAATTCCTATCATATATTGAAATAATGGTGTTTTGTTCTCAAGTGTCTTTTTTTACTGCAAAACTGACTTCATTTATCCTGCCATGGCTGCCCTGAGAACAGTACACTGTGGTAGCCTCAACAGGAGACAGTCACTGCACAGGTTAGTATGACCTTTAGGAGTCTGGTGAACAGGGTAGGCCTTTTTTTCCACCTCAAATATGCTTCTACTTTTACATATCTAAGGTGGGGCCAGGATGAAGTTCAACCCAAATAAAATCAAATGTTGTAGCCTGGGAATAATTATTAAGCATTAATTCTGATGTTCAGATAAGTAAGCAGGGTTATTCATTAGCAATTCTGGCAAGCTGTGGGACTTCACTGATACCTAGACTATTTCAAGAGCAGGAATCAGGCCACAAAACTTGAGGCCAGCCTCATCTTAGGGGACTTCCTTGGACAGCCCCTCTGTACTTTCAGTTCAGAAAAGACATAAATGGGCGGTTCAAGGTGGAGATTCAGAGCACCTGGATTTAAATATCAGCCCTGAAATGTAATTGGAAGGGACCTATCTCATCTGTGACTATATTAGGAGGACTTGCCCATAATTATGTATGAAAAGCCAGGAGATGGAAATAATGTCTTATAAGTTCAAGTAAGAGCAGTCATCCTTGTTGGCCACACTTCTCTGGCAAAATTCTTCCAGGGCATTTTTAGCCCTAAATGTGTCTGTTTAGCTCACTTAACAGCTCAGCAATCCCCCCAGGAGCTTCTTGAGTGTATCTGGTGGGAGCTGGCACTAGCAGTGTGCAGCACTCAGAGCATGCTGCCGGTGTTGGCTTTGCTGTGCTAGAAGGCAAGAGTGTACTCACTGCCCTTCCAGCCCCTTGGGACCTGCTTGTCACCAGCCCTGGCTGTCATTCAGCTATTCTGCAGTGTCACAGGCAGCACAGCCTCAATGCAGGGAATTTCAATTTAATTTATTGCAAATTAATCAGCCTTTTAATTACTGGTTTGCATACTGAGGGGGAAAAAGAAGACATATGCAATTGAATAAACACTCAGGGAATTATCTTTCCTTACCTTTCTTCAGGCTCTCCTTCAGTCAAACACCTCTGGTCCCACCTTTCTCACCTCAGCTCCCTTTGTTTTCACTGCTGGTTCCCACTTTCCCTCCCTCCCTCCCAGTCCCTTCAGTGAGCAATTGGGGTCCAAGTATGCTGGTTTCTGCCCCTGCAATTCACTTCTTGCCCTCCACTCTCCTCACTTCTTACTGCTCCTGTGCCCCAGTGTGGCTCATCCCTGGTCTGTGAAGAAGTGCTGTGCAGTTGGTTTACTTCCTATGCTGGCAGACACATTTCATTGCAAACATGTCAGGAAAACAAGATGGGTGTATTTTATCACATAGACTTCTGCAGTTAATGAAGGGTGCCTAAGGTGTGTTTTAATCCTGAAGCCCTGGGTGTAGCTCCTGGAGATGCAACACAGGGGCCAGCAGTGCAGGGCCAGTGCATGAGTGAGACCACCACGCTCAGCCCCCCAGCTCCTGGAAAAGCAGACAGTGGTGCCCATGGCATGGAGAAACCCATAGAGCCCCAAAGCTCCTCCTCATCCACCCTGCAAAACAGAGGATACCTCTTCCTCAGAGCTCCCATTTGCTTGCCATGTCTTCTTCACCAAGCACAGAGGTTTTGATGAATCATCGAGTGGTTTTGCACAGAAATGAATGAAGAAACACTGTGACACCAGCAGAGGCATAAATTTCTTTCTGAACAAGGACACTCCTGAGACCTTTTTTATCTTAGTCTTCTTTTTATCTTAGATTACCAAGTGAAGTTGGTGCAGTGTGTCAAATCAAAGCCACAGGGAGCAATTTGGGCAAGTCCTGATCTTAATTCCACTCATCCAACCAGCTCTCATGAGCGCAGCTGTTGGCCCAGCCCGCTCTGGGCCACTGTATGTACAACTGTGAAAAACTGAAAGTTCTTTTTGTTTCTGATAGGTAGGAACTTATTCTGAATTATATTTTAAAGAAAACCCTAGAAAACAAAATCTCATTGTCCTACTCTGCTTTCCAAAGAACATAAATCTTTGGTAAATATTATTCTTAGCCCCATTTGCCCCATCAGCAGCATCAGCAACACCTGCCACAAAAATGGCATCAGAGTAAATGGTAAGCATATGTCAAATGAATCTACAAAACAAATTATTTTGAGAATGCATATATATAATCCTTTTGTCTACATTGTACACACAGAGATAAGTTTAAATATTTACTTGTACAGTACTTATTGTACAGATAAACTATACAATTAAGCAGGCTAATATGATAGTACAGTGGTGATAATTATTATTCTAACATACAAAGTAAATTAAAAATGGGTAGGATCACCTACAGCAGTATATTAAATCAAAAAAGTTAGATTTGAGTACATGGTTATTGAGCTTGGCTGAGAAAGAAAGTAAAAGATCTAAACTGATTGTCAAGTGAAGGAGTGCATTAGGAAACAGTACTCTCAGTTTTACTGTTTCTGGCTTGTATCTTTTGTAATACACAATAGGGGAGTCTTTTCTCTGATTTGCTTTTAAGCCTTTAGCACAATCAAAAGCTGGAGGTATTGTAAAGAAAATCTGCAAATAGCATGAAAATGTCTTGTGGTGACATTCTTATTCAGGCTCTGGGCCTGATTTTGAAAAATCTGAAACACCCGGAGATGGCTATGCTAAGCTCTTCTGCAGGTCAGATATTTGAGGTCTGGACAGTTGTTTTATAATCTTGTTTTCATGTTCTTGCAAATCTAGATTTATTTTTTTTCCTTTGTAGTTACCCAGATTTTATTAAAACCATTCAGAACAGATATTTATGTTTTAAGTCAACAGTTTTAGCTTACCAGGAAGATACATAACTTTGGTCAGCAGAATAATTTCCAATCTTTGAGGAAACTGATAATATATTTAAAGTTAAGACAACAACAATTATTTAAAAAACAAAGTCTCAGAAATGCTGGGACTTTTAGATCCTCTCCATTGCATCATTCTGCCTGACTATGGAACCGTCTTCACAAAAGTTCTTGCACATTAATGGCAGATGATTCATGGGCCATATAAAAAGCCAGTACTTCAAAAAAGTAGATTTTTGTTCTTTGTGTTTCATTGCCTTTTCATCTGGAGGGGAAAGTCCATTTTTGCCATTTGTTTTCACTCAGAAGTGGTTTGAGGTGGCTGTAGTCTGAAGTATAACCAAGCCAAAACAATAAGGTTTGAAATTGTATGTTCAATGTTTATGCAGGCTGTATGTAAGCCACGAGGAAAAATAAATTTAAACAATCACATGTAGATCTGAGAGGCAACTGAAGCAATGGCTCCTCAATTCCCAAAAATGTGGCTAAGTTTAGAATTATGTGTCCCAACCAGTTATCACATGCATGGTTTATTGGCACAGTGTAACCAAATACATCCAAAAGCCTGGCTCTTCAGTTGTAGGAGTTTTAACCATAGCCTAAAAAGAGAATTGAAAAAATGTATATTGTTTTTAATATTGAAAGAAAGAGAAAGAAGTTGACAGATCTCCCCTATGCTATCAGAGATTAAGAATTCCTAAATTATACAAGACTATTTAGAAACAACATATCTTTTCCTACTGCTAATGACCTTGAGGAGCTCCAAATATTCACCAAGGGTTCATGACAGCTGCCTTTTGGGCATAATGAAAAACCATCTCCTCTTAAAAGCAAAAAGCAAGTAGCAATTGGTCTTTAGTTCTGCAGGCAGCCAAGCCTTGTGTACTGAAGTCCTGATTCTCTGAGGCATTGCAATGTGGGTTTTAGCCATCTGGTTTTCACAGAACAACTCCATGTTCCTCAAAATTTGGCCCACAGTCTTGACAATCCTTTAACAGTACTGATTTTACACCTCTTCTTAAGGCAATTCCATCTACTCTGCATTTTCAGTGACTTTCAGGAATGTCCCTATAATATACAAATTTTTATCCAGCATATAAAATGCTGATTCTACAGATAGAATCATATGACCTACCTTATTTATTTTGATCAAAATGAAAATTCAATCTATTTCAGGTATACATAAGAGCAAGCAAAAACCATGAATACAGATTTGCTAAAATAATGTGGGTGATCACCCTAATAATAAAATTTAGTCACCTTTTAATATTAGTTTTACATTAATAATTTATTAAAATGTGTTATATTTTTGTATGTTGTATACATATATATATATTATATACATGATGTAGCTAGTCTTTTGCAGGTTTGCATAAACTTATTGAACTTATTGAACATCTGAAACAATCCATAGAAAACTTGAATTATATGTTTTAAATAATGATTTTCAAAGGATACATTGTAATAATCTTTTATGATACAAATTTATATTGAAGCTTCACTGAAATGTACAATTTTTCAATAGAATTTACTTAATGTTAATCTATTCATTTGGGGGTAAATGAAGAATTTAATGGTGAAGTGATGTAACTAGAATATAGTCTCAAGTGGTGTGTTAGGTTTATCAATCAGTGAAAATTGTGCACTTGAGTGTAAGAGCACATGTCTATCTGTATGATTCTTGCAACCTCAGTTAATTGAAACACTTTTTCCACCCTATTATCAATACTTGAAAAATAGCTCCGACCACATCTATTAACCAGTGCCTTAATAGAAGCTTCACCAGCTCCATATAAATTGCACGTATTTTACTAAAAAGCAATTTCCCTAATACAAGGGTCAGTTCTATGGTTCACTGGAGATGTTCACTCAGGAGGTGTTGGGGCACAACTGGATGGATGGATGGATGGATGGATAGAGATGGATAGAGCTGTGAGCTTGGTCTTCAATCCACTGAAGCATTGGCAAGGTTGGAGGTCCAATCTGATTAACACTCTCAGTCCTCATTAAATTTAACAACAGCAAGGTGCTCTTATGATGAAAATTAGTTAGGCATGACCACTTGCACAGGGAAATCTAAATCAGACTAGAAAAATGTGTTTTTAAATTTCCTGTTTAAAAAAATCCCCCAAACTTTAGACTCAAGACAGCAGAATTATACACTAATACTGATATGTTCTGAACAACTCTGAAATGAAAAGTTCTTCCTTCCAAAGCAACTTCTCCAAATTTTTAATTCATCTTAGTAATTTCCCTTCTCCCATAGATACTTGATTCAAATGAAGAATAAATATAGGGTTTCTGCACAGCTTGGCTCAGTGTCTCCTGAGATCATGGACAATTCAGCTGTCAATTCAATTTAGCCAATTGTCAACATCATTAATCAATAGTAGAAGAAAAATGAAAGCATCTATGAAATAGGAAGAAAAAGAGGGATATGAGATGCTCAGCAGCATCTAATCTAGTGCTACCTAAAGCTCTCTAAAGGCTTCTCTAATCCTTAAAGGCATTTTGGAGCTTTGAATCCATAGGGTTTCACCTCTGAGAAATTACCCACATACAACAGCTTTTGCTTTTGTTTTCGTGATCAAGTTATTTAGTCAGTTCCTTTAGATGTAAGGATACAGGTAAAGGGCAATTACACTGGGTAATGCTTAGTTTTGGGGACATTCTTTTTCATGGTTAATTTGACTCTCTGTTCCTCAGGGAAACTTCTTGTCATCACACAGAACAGAACTTTGCAGTGTTGGAGGGGTCCACGGGACAGCATGAATATTTTTTCTTGTTACTGTTAATTCTTTGTGTAGATTTGTCCCAAGGATCTTCATCCATGATCAGTGGGCAAACCAGTAGAGCTTTGAAAATTAACATAATAAGGATCTATACTTAGTTGTATGCAGAGGTAATATTCTGGAAGCATTTGCATTACAAGTGAGCAAATAGCTTTCCTTTTAGTCTTAAAGTGCAGTTTTATGGGACCATATATTATGTAGGAAGGCAGAGCTGAAACTGGTACTTCATTTATCAAGGCATGCATAGTTTAGTGCTTGTGGCACAGCTATTCATAGGCAGGAAAAAAGAGCCCCCTTCACAGCCATCAGAGCAGAGCTACAGATCTGCAAACTGACCCAGGCCAGGTTAGAGCTCAGAAAGATTATAAGAAACCTGGCTTGTATGAAGAAAATTAGGTCTCAAAAAATCAGTGCTTTACCATATTTACAAACATATTGGTTTCATTGTCGAGGCTTTATGAATTATACTAAGTGGGCAGACAGGGCAAAAGCATAGCTGAAAGCTATCACAAATCTTGTTATGCAATGAAGAACTTCCTTTTACAGTGGGGCATTTCTTCACTGAGAGAAGATCATTGCTATAAAGAGTGGGTATTTATCAATTTTCAAAGGTCTTGGCCTATGAAAGCTAGTGTTAGATTTGGAATTTCTCTTTTGTTGCCAAGGTGACAAACACTTATAAATACACCACATCTTCTAATGTGCTTTTAACTTAGTATTTTTATGGCTTTTAAATCAGATACCATTAGCAAATATATTAGGTAATTTAGCTGAAAGACCATTTTCTACTAACACTTTTTGTTACATTTCCCCAGGTACTTCAGTAAATGTCTGTTGTGACATTGCAGTCCTGCCAGGCTTCTAGCATATAAAGATACATACAGTACATCTGGTAAGAATTAACATATTACCTTAGGGCTTTCTATTTTTTTGTATTGCTAATTACAAATTGTATAAAAGGAGACAAATACTAAGGATTGGATCCTACACACCGTTGATTTCAGAGGGAACTCTGTGGAGGTAATGACTCTGGGATTGGCCAGAGGCCATACTGTGTTTTGTTATTTTTGGCTCCCATCTCTCCTTTTTATAGCCCAGTAACGAGGCTGAGCACACAGGGGAGACCATAACAGCTCCATAGCTGGGCACTTCCCTCTGCAAAGGAGAATCAAACAAACCAACAAAACCTGCCTGGGTGTTTTCTTCTTTTTCATAGAGTTGAGGGCCAGAGGAAACCTTTGCCATCATCTGATGTGATGCCCTGCAGGACACCAAGCCAAGGAGCTTTCCTGCCAGGAAACCGTCTGGCAACCATACAGGCCACGTCTTGGACAGAGCATGGCTTGAAGGAGACTAGCTTGGAAACTGGTGCTGGCAGATGAGGTAGCAACATCTGCAGGAGCTGCTTGTCCAGAGAAGGCAGCTGCACCTCAGGAGTCCCTTGGGGCCACGGGAGAGTGACCTCCCTGTGGGCAGGTGCTGCAGGCACCAGTGGTGGAGCCATGAGAGAGCTCGGCAGCAGGACTGGGGCTGGCTCTGCAAGCAAAGCTGTACAGGGCCCCTCTGACTGCACAGAACCTTTCCCTGTGCTTTTCCTGCTACAAAACCACATCTGGAGGCAGGGCCTGGGCTGGGCTCTGCTCCCAGGACCTCCATCTCATGCCAGGAGTCCCATCCTGCACAGAAGAGCATCCTGGCTGGGAATGCAACCATATGAGCAGGCAGGGCTGGAGAGGTGGAGTGCTGACAGAAAGGAGCAGTGATTTCAAAATACAATTTTTGAAGAATTTTGTCAAAGCTCTGCAACACTGAGGATTAGGCACAGTTCATAAACCAGTGAATAAGCTTCCTACAATAGCAGTGTGTTAGATTGGGTGGAAAAGTCCAATGGAGAAGCATCCAGGAAACATCTTTCATGCCTGCACATTAAATTTAATCTTCCACCCCTGTCTTTTAAGACTTGGCATTCATCTACTAAAAAAAAAGATGTTGATCTGAAAGAAGAAGAGAGGGAAAAAAACCCAGTCTGCTATAACAGTTTGCTTGGCAAAATAGGAGAGACTTGAGGAATGAATTGTGTGTGAGTTACAAAGAGCCATCCCGAGCTGTAGACACTGGGCCTGTATTTGTCACTCTCCCCCAGCCCAGCACTGTCCCATTGGCCTCTTCATTCAGCACAGCTATCTGTCATGAAGAATTTAAGGTTCATATTTTCATCTGTCAGTTGTGAAAAGGCCTGTCAGCTGAAGCTTACACTACCATTCGCTAAAAGGCCTATATCCCATGCTGACAATACACTCTTATATTTGTGCTTCCAGGCTCCAGATAATCCCCTCACTTTCCTCCTCAGCAGTCCAGTTATGATGAGGCTTAAATTGCATATTTTGGGGGGTTTTAAATCCAGATTTTGCTGATAAATGCTATCAGCAGGAATGAAATGAAATACAGCACTGTTTAGCTCTTATTACCAGCGTTTTGTGAGACAGTATTCATATTAAACAGGTTAATGTCTATAATGTCTATAGTCACAGGAACTAAATGTAGGAATGCTAATATCAGCTTTTATATACTTTGTCTGTTTGCCATCCCTGAAAAAAAGACACAGCCATCCTTCAAACACGGTATTTCCCAGTTTGTTTCTTTAATTTGATTTGCAAAGGGAAATAAGATAACCAGCTCATTAGAAATCCACAGCCAATTGTTTTATCCTCTGAGATACCATCAAATTATCCATAAAATGCCACAGAAGGAAGAAAGTGTCTAAATCTCCAAAGCACACTTTCAAACCCCAACACTTTTCCTGTTAGACTGCTAACAAAAGTACCAAAATAACAAACTGGTCACCAGCCCATCTCAATCTGATGAGGGTTTATGGGGGTGAGGAAGGATACAAGGAGTTGATCTTCACACCTGTAACTTTAGGACTGCACAACTTTGATTCTCACATCTAAAGAACAGCACAGCAAAAAGTAAAATTGCTTCAAAAACTCAGTCTCACCAGAGGATTTCAGGGAACACAGCACAGTAACCCAGGTTAAGCATTTGTAGTCTTGTCTCTAGGAAATTGATTTTCCTACCATTATGCAACCACAAAGAAATCATATCTTTAATTGATTACAGGCTTTTAAATTGCCTAATTGATGAAAACTCAATTACACTTTCTGAAAAAAATATGAAGTTATGTCCCTATGAAATGACCTTACCTTTTTCTTCTTAGATGAAAAATCCTTTTTCTCTGTAGTTCTAAAATACGCTAATATAGTAGAGTAGTGCAAGAGGGATTTCTGTTTCATTGCTTTATGTTGTCATTTGGAAACCAACTTCAGAGCTATGTTTTTCAACCCATAGTCTGAGACAGTCAGGAAGGAGAAGAGAGAGGGACTCTGCAAAGTGTCCTGTGAAAAGCAGTCTTACTGTTAACAGGTTTCAGCCTGATCCCCTTTTTCCCTGGAAAGGGTTTTCAGGTTTTCACATTTAAAAAAAAAAAATAAAAATTGAGACTTACTGCCTTGGAATATCTTTTTCATGAGAAGTAAGA
This sequence comes from Oenanthe melanoleuca, assembly GCF_029582105.1. NCBI lineage: Eukaryota > Metazoa > Chordata > Aves > Passeriformes > Muscicapidae > Oenanthe > Oenanthe melanoleuca. Next base: position 124,233,127 of record NC_079335.1, on the reverse strand, counting down.
TGGGAAGGTGATTACCCTCAGCTGGCTCATGTTCAGAAAGTGAGAGCAGCTACAAGGCAGTGTATAAAGTGACTCTATGGAAACATTTCTGCACATGCTTCACATGGTACTCCTGTGATTAAAACAACTTGTGTGTACAGATTTGAGCCCATAAATGTCCTGCAGGTCAGAAAATAACACCATAACACTACTGAAAAATTTTAAATACAGGACTTCCTTGAATGCCCTAACTTTTTGGATTCAGGTGTCTTTACTACAGCCACCTGTGGCAAAGAATTCTCCAAGTGGGGAAGGATTTTCCCCCTCAGAAATATTTTTTGTCACTACCATATCCTTTGGCTGCATCCTTCCAGTGGGTAAAGAGCAGCCAAGAGAAGTGAAGCTGAAAGGGAGTGCTGTATAAGAGTATGCATTTTTACTTTATTAATTTACACATGTTAAGGTTTTATGAAGATGGTATAAATAACATTAGCTGGCATAAAAATATGTTAATAATATTATTAACAGTAGCAATGATTATTAATAATAATAAACCTATTTTTTCTGCAGTGATAGTGAGATATTGCCAAGACAATAGCAATCGGGCACTCTCTGTTCAATCTCTGCTTCAAAGTAGCAAGTACATCCTGCCCCAGAATATTCCCACACAGTGACTTTTAGAAAAGACATGTAGGAATTAAGATAAATAGGGATCACTCTGAAGACAGGGGAAAAGGAAACAGCAAAAGCTGGTGCAGTGCATAAATGGACTCCTGGTGAATAGAGTTTTGGATATCTCTGAGAAGATAATCAGTGAGCTAAAGCAAAATGATTTGTGTTAGCTATTTTTCTGTCTAAAACATTGAAATATCTGAGGAACAGAGGTTTTGTTTTTCTGTACGTTACCACGTGGAGTATTTTGGATCTCACTTTGTTCTTACTGTTGCTGCAAACAGGAATTCCCTTAGCATGGCATGTGTGTTGAGTATCTTAATTTTTTTTTAATGGAAAAGACAAATATGTTTTGTTTTGGGAAATTACTACAGGAGCTGTAGCAAGTGATTTGATTCCCTAAGCAATATAGACTTTTAATGTATGAGTTGCTCTATCTTGGGGTAAAAATTCAGAAAATAGTTTCACCTCACTGAAAAGCAGGATTTTGCTCCTGAATTCCTGAGAATTTCCCACCTGAGCTAAGAGCCCTTCTTTTGTCTCTCAAGTTACTCATTAAAAGCAGGCTCATGCCTCATTTAAAGAACAACAAATGGAGGAGGCAGATCAACATTTCTTTCTGCATTTCTTTTTACCTGCAATTTGGGAACAGCTTTGGTTAAATCCAGGTTAGTGGATTCAGGTTAGTGTAAGGGTGTAGATGAAGAAAAGAGTGAGAAATGCTCTGATAGAATTTGTTCTCTTTACAAGTTAGAAATACTGGCCTTTCACTACTTTAAGCTGGGCAGTTCTCTCCTCCAACAGGTGGCTTTTAGGACTTTATTCCCAGCTACTTTTAACTGCTTTAATTTTTCTGAGCAACTAAGGCCCTACCCTCTGTGAAGATCCTCAATATTTAATTCAGGGTAGTAAACCCATGCAGGCAGCCAGATACTTAACTACCAGGCACAGCAAATACTCATCTCACCAGTCCTTTTTAGATCTTTGCCAAAACTTTCTTCCCTTTGCTGTTATTCGTGTTGCAATTATTCCTTCTTCCTGCCCTCCAGTCTCTTTGAAAGGATTTGTTTGATTATTAGCTACATTTTTCTACTTTAAGTTTGCAGGTGGGTTTGACTCAACATACAGGCAGATGCCAGGAAAAATCACTTCAGTCAGGTGCAGAGCCCAGAGCAGTGACAGGAGATCTCATCCCCGGTCAGCGCCGACACGAGAGACCCCATGCCCATATCCATGGAAGCACTGGCCATGTTCCAGTCCTTTTGGTGGGAAGCACTGGCTGCAGCTCTCTGGGGCTTCTTGGAGGAAGCTGGTTGGACTCCTAGTCCTTGCTTAATTTGTCCTGGGAAAAAACTATATCTTGTCCTGCCCCAATGCAGGCACAGCTGCTACCACCGGAGCTGGTGGTAAAATTCCTAACTTCTTTTGTACCTTCTTCATGCAAGGTTTATCTTTGGTTCTATGAATATTTTATTGGCATGCCCACATTCCCCAGAAACTTCAGGCTCCTTTACTTTTGTTTTCTTGTTTGCTTCACTAGGGATTAAGAGGGCCAAACACCAGCCATTTAAATTAGGATTATAGTGTTCAATCCTTCTACAGCGTGATGGGGTTATCATGGCCAGCTTTGTGGAGTTATCACCCTTCTGACCTTTAGGATCTATATTGGTTTTGATCTGACACTGCAGCAGTGAACTTTATTTGTTTCCTTTATGGGCAGGATGGCATGTGCCTCCAGAGACAGGATGACCCCAAAGGAGAGACCCAGTAGGACCTGTGTGGGAAGCAGTGGCAAGAACATTCGCCATCCATCTTTTATCCCACTGTGCTGTTGCCAGCAGTTGTGTGGCTCAGGTCAGGCCAGACTGCAGGAACATAGTAAGAAAAAACCACAGTAGTATTTCCCTTTTGAGTTACAGAACAGTAAAATCAACAGCATGCGGCTACTTTTCCCACTCTGTGAAACGAATAGATGGACTAAGGACAAATGACTTCAATTTTCTATCATCAATGGATCCTGGATATTAAATGGGATGGAAAGTTAAATTTGGTATTTTTTTATGTCATGTGCAGCTGACAGAGCATAATAGATGAAGGTACATAAGTGCTGTGGAGCCAGAAGATTCCCGTGTTGCCATACTGTACATGCACAAGTCGTGTACTCCAAATTACTCACTTCATGAGATGTACCAGGGTGGGGGAATTCAGACTCCAGCCGACAAGAGATGAAGAAACAGGCTCATTTCTTACCCAGACAGAATGTTTATTATTTTTCTCACTTTGTTCTTTGAATCAGTGTTTCTTCAGTTTTTAAACTGCACGTCTTTGTAAAAGTCATGGCTTCCCACAATGTTATTAATTTCAGTTTGAGAGGATTGAAAGAGCAAGGGCACAATTAATTACACAGTATGAAATAGATTTAACAGAAAACTGTGAAGCTTTATTTTTTCTAAATGCTTCTCAACTCCAGCACTAAGTGAAAGTGTAAAGCAAAAGGGACTGGACTTTTTAAATGTCAAAGTAATTTTGGCCTATCTCTGGCCCTTCCATTTGCCACATTAAAGTAGTCCTGTTATTCTGTAAACTTTATAGGCTCAGTTGGAACACAACACAGCATTTGTCAGGACCAGTTTTAAGGGTAGACAAAGTAGGCAGCTGTCTACCCTAACAAGGAGCTAGATGCAGGGGGAAAAAAAAAAAAAAAAGGCAAATTTGCAAATATGAAACATTGTTATTTGCCAGCAGTGTTTCCTGATCAAATTGTCCAGAAAGTGCAGTAAAATTCTTTAGATATTTTTTCAAACAGTGAAGAAATCCATGGGGGTTTTGGCTGATGGGCAAGGGGGCTGGTGGAAGCAGATCTGCTAACCCTGCAGAGCAGAGGGCAACACACCTCCACATGCCTACTGCTAGAGAAAAACCTTGCCTCTACAAGCAAGTAGTTTTGGAATAGCTTTAGAGGGTTTTTTTTCTCAAAATAAACTGCCTTGCAGCCATATGTAAAAGTTAGGGGTTTTTTTGTTCTTACTCTTTGTTTTAAACAGGCTGGTGTTTTATCCCACATCAACTGCAAATTGAACTAAAACTACTGTTCTGGGTTTTTTAACTGATTTCTTTTATCTTTGCAGTTCCTACACTGTAGAGAAGCATTGCCATTTTAGGTTTCTAGTACCTGAAAACTGCAATCTTGGAAGCTGGAATCTTTTAAATGAAAAGCAAGACAGAAATGACAGCAGTAGACAATGAAAGAATAACTTCTGGGACCAGATACTCAAGTCTCTTCATTCTGGATCAAGCAAGCAAATTAAGGTAAAACCCAGAGGGACAAATATACTGCACAGATCAGCTTGGAAAGCATCCTTTTATAGAAACAAACGGGGAAGTAAAACAGTGCTTTAAAAGTGCATTAAGTGTACTTTATTCCTCAGCTCAGTGTTAATTCAAGCAATAAACTCACAGATTTCACACAAGTTAAAGCTTCCTACAAATCTCACAACTGAGTTCCCTACTGAACCTCAGGGGAAGCTTTTATAATGATAACTCCCTTCCCCCACCTCCAAGATGACCTGGAAATGCTTAGAGAATTGTGCTCCTAAGACTTTTTTTTATTATTGTTATTACCTGTGTTTTTCTCTGAACCAGGTATATAAAAGAAAGGGGATTTCCCCTTGCATCAATTAAAACTCAAATCTCACCTCTCCTTTCTTCCCCCACAACAAGAAGTTAACCCCTGCTGAGCTTTTTTCCCCCAAGGCATCTATAAAGCCTCACAGGTGAGCTTGCTGCAGTAAATAGAATGAATCAGCCCCAGATCTTCTAACAGATAAACACCAATCTTTTATTCTAGCCACCTGGCTTTGGACTTATCAGACAAGAAAATGGCTGTGGTTCGAGTTAGGTGGATTTTTTTCTCTTTTGCAATATTCTTCCTTTTGTATTTTCTTTCCTTTAGCAAGCACTCTTGGGAGAAAATGTGCTTTGGAACATCTTCAAGCTGGGAATTTTCTTTCTGAAAAGCTGCATTGTGATGCTTTTTGTTGAAGGAAGTTACCTTGTTTTCTGTAGGCTCAGTCTCTTAAAGTCTTTGAATTGTCTCAGAACTCTTATTTCACCAAGTCCTTGAAATACCAATGAGTTGGTCACACCTGGACAGAAGTAGTATGGAAATATTTTCATTAAAGTAAAGGTTTAATTGTAATTACATCTAGTTCTTATACCTTAGGGAAAGAGAAAAGCTTTGTGTGGTTTTATAGGTAAATTTGTCCTGTCTCCCTGTGGTTTTGACCATAAGAATGTAGAGTTAAGAACTATAATAGTTCACTAAAATATTTTCTGTCCTAGATGTGCATGAATCATATAATTGTTTGTCTAATGAAGCACTTAAGAAAAACTAGAAGAAATGAAATGCATTAAGGAGTCTAACAGGAGAACAGGCCATTGCACCAAATTGCTTCACGTTTTTATGATTGTTTTCAGGGAGGGAGTAAAGTGAGAGGATGAGAAGTCAATTCTCCAGTTCAATTTCTACCTCTTCACTGATTTCATGTTATAAGTAAGTGTTTTATAGTAAGTGTTTCAATTGATTTTCTGGTCCTGGTAGAAGCTACTGTCCTGTTGCATTTAAATTTCACCTTTTTCTCTTATCTTATATGCTTTCAGAAGAACACCATCAAATAATGTCAAGTCCTCTTTCTTTACTTCTAATAAGTATTTCTGAGCAAAACTACATATTTTTTTTAATAAAAATTTTGGGCATTGCTGCTACCCACAATTTTTTCTAAGCCTATCACTGGGGAAATAAAGAGTCCATATTTTGAGACTTTAAAATGTATGCCTTTTGTCTGCTGCTATTTTGCTTTCTTCACTCTAAAGGGATTGGTCTTTGTGCAAAAAAAATCCTTACAGAAACATTTATCATCAGTCTCATGTGCAGTGTGAGTACCAGATAGCAGAATAGATGTACTAGCTAGAGTTCATCTTGGGTTAAATTCTGGGAAAGCCACAGGAGAAGAGGCCTCTATTTAACTGGCATTTTGTATCTACAAGGGAGGTTGTGTTGCTAAAATCCAGACATGGTAAATGTGTTCAAAGGACTGTGGTATTAACTGATCCACTGCTGAATTTATAATGCCTATCAGTGGTTTATTGGTTTTGTTGTTTCTTAACCATGCTGATATATTTTGGGGCATTGCTATTTGTGTTTGTTGAAATCTTCCTTCTCAAGAGCTGCATTTTGTATTCAGTCACTGCCTGTGAATTATTCTCTGGAAAATGAATGTTAATTGTGTTGGGGACAATAGATGCCAATATGTATTTCCATAAATAAACATTATTATTTTATGCATAAAGCATTTTTTAAAGCAATTTTCTTTCTCATGGAATTGAAGAGAAATATTGTCTCGTTTTCTTACTTGGTGACTTAGAGTAAATAATTTTTCTATATTGCATTTTGTGCAGAAAGAAAGATGGGCAGAGAAAAAGCTATATTATTTGTAATAAATGAGAGTTAAAAGTAATTAGTGAAACAGGACAACTTAGAGGATTGGTAATAGAATCCAGAGCCTTTTCTCTTCCAGGTGTTCAGACCCTGGGTAATGAACATGTCATAAATACCTCCCTGGCGAGGTCAGCAGTTTCAATGGGGTTGTGTCAGGAGTGGCAGGAAGGCGTTCATGCATGAGCACTGGTCACAGGGGGAATGCACACCCCTTGTCTGTCACAGAGGGGCAAAGACCAGGCTGTCTTTGTTACTTAGGTCAGCTCTGGCCCTGCTGCCATGGGACCCTCTGCCAGGGAGGGTCACCCTGTCCCCTGCCATGGGCTGCAGCTCTGTGTGGTGCCTGTCCTGAGAGGATCTCCTGGCCATAGCACTCACTGTGCTTGTTGTGTGACTTCTGCTGGGTGTTCTTTGCCTCCCGTGACTGTGTGTAAAATGCACAGCAAAGGGTCCCTACCAGGCTTAGGTGCTGGAAGAAGCAAATTATGGCCTGTTTTAGGCAGGAGATGTACACTAGATTGCTGTGCTAATTCTGGCATCACAGTGTAATCCTCACAGTCTGTTTCCATGTAAAAATCATTACTCTAAGGAAACACCACACTTGCTAACCTCAGTCCCTACTCTTCCTGACTGTAGAAGAGCAGGGCTGGATCCTGGGCATGCCTTTTCTATTTGAGGGCAAAGATGCTGACAGACTTGCTTAGAAAAAAGACATAATCTTTGTTTTAACTGAGAGTTTGTATTAACAACATTAGAGATTTAATTCTTGTTTTGAGCCTTTTGAAAGCAGCAAACAACTTGATCAGTAGGCCATGTCCAGCACTAAAAAGAAATGTTTCCTCTTTTTATTTATATGGGAAATATGGTCTGTGCAGTTTCTTAGCACTCCTCAGAGCTGTGAAGGGAAGCTAATGCTTAAAGCTTAGCTGCATATACCTTTAAGTATTCCTAATTGAAACACACAAAGCATTGTTTTCTCTTTGAGAATCAGTTCCCACTTTGGATTTAGGAAAGAATGCAACACTGAGATAATCTCACTTTTCCCATCACCATCCTTTCATTGTTCTCCCCTCCCCAGACACAAGGTGACATATCCAAGTACTTGTCCTTCAACAGATTCTTCAGCAAGCAACAGAGCAGAAAGCCCTAAAATCTATTCATTTGTAATCTGTCATTCTTAAAGTATTAAGGACAATTGACATCACATGTCTCAGGTAATTAGAATAGTCAGCCTTTGCTCCACATTTTTAAAGTAAGTGTCTCAAACTCTTAATCAGTACATTTATTGATGTCTTTCAACATATCTGTTTCTTGTCAAGTGTGTGTTAGATTTTTTAAAAATCTTGCATACTGAATTGTGCTGGAGAATTATATTAAAACCCTTTTTCTATTGCTTTTGTAATTAAATAATATATATTAGTGACAACGTGGTATTTTTCACATTCAGAGTAATCAATCTCTTTTTTAATATGGAAAACTGCTCAAAAGCAAATTAATAAACATAAATGTCAGGAGTTACATTTACACAAATGTTTTAGTACTTGTTTTCCCAAGTTTATATTTCCACATCAAGCAATATTAACTATGATAATAGCTAATACCATTTTACAAGCTCTAAGAGGCTCATAAAAAAAGGTTGTTGGATTTTTTCAGCTGTTAGTGATCTTAGCAAGAAAAAGCAGCCGTTTTTCACCCCAGAAACCCAGGTCCTAACTATGGTCACTAGCACAGGTTTATGTGATTTTTGGTAGTTACAGGTTCATTTTGATAGCTTTGGGAGACCTCTAGGACAGTTACACCAAAGTTCAATGCCCTCTTGCAGCACAAGCAGTCTCAGCAGACAGTGCTCTCTTGGTATAGCAGATTTATATTTGTGAGAAGATCAATCTTTAGGGACTGCTAGGGTGTTGCCATTATTCTATGGCTTTAGGGGTTTATCCACAAATAGATTTCTGAGGCTCACTGTCATATTGCTCATTTCAGCTATCCTATTCCAGACACTGTTCCCTGGCACCCCTTTAGCAAAGAACAGGCAAGTCTCTCAACAGCTGTACTATTGTTTTGGTCCCTTTAGAGCACTGGTTACTCAAACCATTCTGCAAATGAATCTCAGTTTGACTTCATGTACAGGACAGAAGGAATAAAAAACAAATTTGGAGTGGTTTTGGATATGAAGACAGAGTGTTGGGCACTGGGAGATGAATGTCTTTCATTGCCACACTTTTCTTCTGTTAACCACAGCTCACTAAAAGCAGAAGAATCTTTCCACGGCAGGGATCTTGCATGAAGAATTGGAACAATAAAGACAGAATAGTGCAAAGAGTAAAGGTGGCCCCTCCATCCCTTTGTCAGTGTTTGCCCTTGTGTACACCACTCTCCAAGACTTTCCTGCCTTAGGATGTGATATATTTCAGTCCCATTGAGGGACTAAGAGTTAAAAGTTAAGAGTTTGAACTCTTAAACTGAGAATTTTGTCTTTTGGTTCAGGTATTCCTTTTTTTCCTCAATTTGACAATAAATTAAATAACAAAGGATGGAGAGGAATATACTGTGATAAAAGAAAAGTTAGGAATAGCGTAGTGTTGTCACCATCTCCTAGATGTCTCTCAGCCACTGGATCTTACCCTGTGGAATAGGGATTGTGGACAGACTGAGAACAACATGTAGACATGCACACTCCTTAAATGGAAATGGTGCAGATCTTTTGCAGATCCAGCTTGTTGGAAGGAAAAAGGGTTACCTCCAGTACTCTTCATTGGTACTCTCACTCCTGTACATCATCTTCTACAGTTGTGCAGGCTGCAGTGATAGCAAAAACAGGAGAGAAGTTTGAGTGGATGGGGTGAAATCCAGCCTGAACCTTAGTGGAGGCCTTAGCTCCTGTAGGAAAGATCTTTGCTTATCATATCTCTTTATATGTTAGGGCTGGGTACACATTCACTACAGGAGACACAAAGGAATATGTTTGAGGTATGCTTATCAGGAACTCCCTTTTTGGTGAATTTTTCCCCTCTTTTCTTCATCTAATTCCTCTTTGGGACTTGACTGAAGTTAGACTAGGAGGATGCAGAAGGAAAGAATTCCTTACTGAGGAGTCTGTGCACTCTGTACATGCAAGTCTATGACAGAAGACACTGCAGGCATCAAATAAAACCCCAGCTTCATCAAGGAGTGGAAGATCCATGGGGTGTAAGGCAGCTGGAAGTGTGGTAAGTATGTGAGCACCTGCTCTTTCAAAATATGTTTGTGCCTGTGCTGAGCAGAATGACTTGATTGCAGACAAGCCATTAGCTCTGTCCAAGAAGCATAGCACTGCAGTTGTTTTGTGGTCATGACAGCTCTCCAGATCCAAAAAGCAAAACAGTCTTCCTGTGGTTGATTATCTCCATCAACCAAGGAGGTATAACTCAATACTGCAGTATTGGGTACCAAAAGTGTTTCTGAATTGTAAACTTCAATGACTATTTGTTCATAACGGAGGAATTCTCTGATTTACCTTACTTCTCATTTCCTTCAGAAAGCATCTCTTTGGAGATGAGACAGACCACTGTCCTTAATAAATTAATTAGATCTGCACATACATAATGGTTTCTCCTTTTTGTAACATATTACTCAACATGGAATAATTAGGAATGGAAAGGTTGCACTGAGCAGCAGAAGGACAATACTTGCCTCCCACGGCATCATTTCTCCCTCTTTGAAGGACTCATTTCCCAATTACTAAATCTTCAACATAATATTTAACCTTCACCTTCTTTAGTTTGCATGCACTTTAAATGTGCCTGATAATTAGGGACTGTTGCTACATTTTGAAAATACAGGGCTCCATTCTGGAAACCATTACCATTACAAATTATCTCAGTGGAATGATATAAAAATATCTGTGATTTTAATATACCAACCATTTGATTTAGAGTGTTACCTTCATTCGTTTCACTGGAAAGTACCTACTTGCATTCCTCTGACTTCTTTGAAATTATTTTATGTGGCTATATAAACATGCACATAATACAGTGATGTATTGCTATGTTTATTGCTCTGTTAGTTCACCAAGAGCCATTTCAGCTGAGCTGCAAATTCAAAATCTTGCCATAGGAGAGGAAAATTGGCTTGTGCTTTTGTGGTTTATGGTGTCACCGAACCGTTTGACACAATTCCAGCTCTCTGTGAAATGGATGTTAATCTCTTCTTACTCTAACTGTGGATTTAATGTTGATATAACATCCATCTATGCTTCTCTTTCCCAAGAAGATACTTTAAAATTCGGTTATGATACTAAATATTGTTTCAACTTGAGACTTTGTGACTCCATGGAAAGTAACATCTTAGTGAATTTTTTATAGATTTTGGCTTTCTAAAACATATAATATTTTATCAGGAGGCAAAATATTGATACTGGCTCTGTTAGACTTTTATTTCAAGATTGGGACAAAATAAACTTGATTTCATAAAAATGTCCAGTGCAATTTTATAATCTATTAAAAACCATAAAATACATCTAGATAATAAAGATTATAATAAAATATATAATCTCTATATAATCTATACTAATTTTTATATATATTATAAATATATGTAGGTTACACTTTTTCAAAACTGAGATTGCATAGACTGGGTCTCTTTTCCTTCAGTTACATAGTCACAGATATGAGTTATTACATGCACTACATCTTGTCAGAGTTCAGAATGATATTGCCATGAATCCCAGAACTAAAAAGGGGCCAAAATGGAAGCCAGAGAGAGAGTCAGGCCTTAGCTTTATCCCAGTATAGCTCTGTTGACTTAACAACAGCTCAAAGCTTTAGACTATGGACTCCCTGTCAGGTAGGAGCTTTTCCACATGGAATTTAGGAAGGAGGTAGGATGGGAGCTTGAAACCTTCCTTCTTGGTTCAGGAGCTGGCTGTGTTTGAAGTGAAAAGGGAGACTCACTCCTGGTCTAGAGGGTTCCTGGGTAGAGCAGCCAGGTGTAAGACTTTATCTCAAAAGAAAGCCGGCAGGAGCAATTGCTATCCTGACTTAACTCCTCATCCCCTCTCAACTGGTGAGTATCTCTGAAACAGAGACTGGAAGAATTTAAAGTGCCAGGTCTGAATCTGAGGTTTATTTGGCCCAGAAATACATTTTAGGTTAAACTATAGTACTGTCCCTTTGACCAGCCACAGGCGGTGTGGTAAAAATGAGCAGCTTTATGGTGTGTTACAATTCACATTCTTGCTGGGGCAGATCCAGCTTGGATGTCTAGAAAGCACAAAGCACACTGGAACTGTAGCCACAACAAATAATGAGTGGGTTGGTGTGAACATTTTTATCTGCAGAATCAGAAGAATTTTTATTAATTGTTCTTTACTTCCTGACAGGAGAAGATGAGCACAGCTGAAAGGAGAGGAATGTTAGGGTATGCCTGGGGAAATGTGGAAAGCTGAAAGGCAAGGCCTTGTGCTCTTAATAACAATTATAATAAATTAGCATATGCTACAAATAATGCATCAGAAAAAGGGAAAAAAAAGCTGTCTTGTAAAGCAGGACATAATTTTGTGACATGTCTACTCTCTCTAGATTAAGGTTTGAATGGTTTTCCCAAGAAGAAGCTTTATGCAAATGCATACTGTCATGTGAATCAGATTAAGGGAAGAAAGACTATTTATGCATGAAATCCAAACATGCTTCTGGGGAAAGGAGAAGAGAAATAAACCCTTTCTTTCACCTCAAATACAATATATGTGCAATGACTAAAAAGAAATGAATGTGTCACCTCTCTTACTGACACTAAGTGATTTCCCACTAACAATTAGCATGAATCATAGTGATAAAAAAATGAGATGGAAAAGATCTATTAGAACACCCAGTCCACCTCCCTGTAAGTACAGGAATCTCCCTGACAATTTCTATGTGAAGCAGTTCATTGCTCAATACTTTGAGTTTTCATCAGTGCCACTTCACATAGGCATTTGCTAAGATGACTACAACTACCACATCTGTTCTTTGCCTGAAAAAAGAATTACATCCATTCTGATCTTCCACAGCAACATCATTCTGGAGACACTTGTGGTCCTGGAACTTTAAATGGGTTGCCTTTGCTTTCATGAACCACAGATGATGTACAAATTGTTCCTATATTTAACAGCAGCATAGAAAGTAAGCAAAGGAAGACGCTTGGCTACAGTCAAATAAAATAATTTTGGGTAACACCAAACTGGACTCTTCTCAGTAGGAAAGGTGCACATGAAACTGTTTGTGGTTACCAGGTTTTGGGAATTATTTTATGCCATGTTTACCCAAAGAGTAAGTTACAACAACACTGGAGTTCCACAGATTGCTCCCATTAGGGAATAGCCCCTAAAATAATTTGTTCCTTCTCCCTTTTCTCCCCTGCCTGTCCCTTCTGCTGGTCTGTGTGGAAGTCAATGACACATGCCTGACTGTGCTGGCTCTGCTTCCATCAAGGATTTCTCAAGCAGAGAGCATCTCTCAGTCAGTAGCAAAATATTAGGGCTATAGACCACAATCTAGCTCTTTGTAACCAGTGGGCCAAGCTTCACTATGAATTTAGGATCAAGTTTGGCACTGATTTCTTTTTTAATACTGTAATGGAGATACACCATTAGAAACAGAATTGTCTGAGAGTGCCTTTGAAGGTAGTGTCTGAAGCAAGTCTGAAAGTTAACTCACAGCAGCTTGGCTTGGAAGTCCAGGCAATGAGTTCATTTCACTGCAGTCTTGGTGTTCCCAGACTAACTGTTTTTGTCTTTTTGTCTGAATCTGTTGGTGTTTACACCAGTGTGGTTCTGTAGGCATATTCCATGCACATGGAAACTGCCTGACCAGATTCTTAGCTGACATCAATTAATATTTCCCCACTAATTTCAGTAGAAAACAATTCCTCATCCTGAGCATTTTGCATGAATCTGAGATGCTAGGCTGGGTGATATGCTGGTCATCCTCAGGCATGTCATTATGGTATGATTCAATTCCCAGCAAAGTCGATTGGAAAACTGTCTGCTGACCCCAGGGGCTGCTGAATATATATCTATATTATATTCATATATAAATATTCATATATTTAAATATATATCAATATTTACTGCCACTTACTGTGGAAGTAAAGGCTGCAAGTGAATGTGGAGATAAGAGAGCCAAATGCTTTTGTGGGAGGATTTTGTCTTTAAAAAGTGTTTAAAAAGTGTTTCAGATGTGTGGTGATTCTGTGTTTGTGGAATCCTCCCACATCCCTGCAGAGGCAGCAGCTCCTGTGCAGAAGCTGTTTCTGTCCTGGGAAAGGAGGAATGAAACAAACTCCCTGCATGGGTAACATCAACTACAGCCTGTGGCTGAACAGAACTCGTGTGTATGCAGCCTGGAACAAATGTGAAGGCTGATCCCAGGTAGATAGATTTTTAAAGGATATTGTTCCTCTGAAATGCATCAATTTGCCCCATGTGAGCTAAAATAATTTAGATAAAATTGATCTGCTCATGGCTTTTCTGATTGCTTGTAATGATTTTTCTGGGTAACAATAACCTTTAACTATTACTTGTAACAGCAGCTCTTACAAAATTTTCAGGCAGGAATCCGATTTACTTTTTATTTAAAATAGATAATGGTCATTTAGAAATAAGAGTTCCCCAGTCCTGGCATAGACCAAATCATGAATGTCCTGATATGTAATTCAGCACGGATCATTTTAAAAACAAGAAGTTTGCTGAACAAATATAAGCTTCCCTCAGCCCAGCCTGTCTGTCCCCATGGACCCATGAACTTCTCTGTGACTCAAGATATTTTTAATTCTGTTCTGGACTTTCTCCAGGAAATCAGTAATAATTACTAATTGTATTTTTGTAAGCTAAATGAGAGGATGCATTCTTTCTTGAAATTCTCCCTTAGCTTTGCAATTAATTATGTTGCTCTTTTGTGTGATTAATCCTTGTCTTTGTATTACAACTTCACTTAATCAAATAGCACTGTGTAGCAATGCCAAGGGTTCTTAAGTGTAAAATATTTTCTCCTATTTCAGTGTAATTTTTTTTCTTTTCTCTGCTACTCACATCTCTGCTAAACTTTTATCAAAGTGATCCTTTATTAAAGAACTAAAGAGTTCTAAAATCATCAGGGAAAATTTGTGTCTTGGCAAAGACCCCTTGCCATGTGTGGAGCTACAGATTTTTACCAGCTGAAGATGTGTCCTTACATCACCAACACATATTAAGGCAGTTTTCTGATAAAACTATTTCAACAGAAGGTCAGTCAAAACCCCTAAATGACCCCATGTTTTATTTTTAAACCTTTACTATTTGACATAAAAGGGACTTACCTGACCACCTTAAATTATGTATTAAAAGTATCCTCTTGCAAAATGCCCACACTGGAAATGTCAGACAGACAGGAGATGGTTTTGAGTGGTTTAGAGAAAGTCTTAAACACTTAGATTGCTGTGCAATTTTGTGGCAAATCTCACTTCTTCCTTTGCAGTCAGGGAAAGTTTTTTCCATGGTAAAAGTAGAGCATGCCTGTCATTCCAGCCTAGCATGACTGCAATATGGCCAGCATTAAAAGTCAGGAGGCTGGTCTGCACAGATCAAGGTTCTTACTTTAAATTAAATCATTTTCTCTTCCAGTTTTTTATTTTTTAGGGTGCCATGGAGTCATATTTCCAAGGGCCCTCCTGTATTAAAAATTAATAAAAAAAGCAGACAAAATCAACTTCAGAAAAAGTGGCAACCTCTTTGCTCAAGGACCTGGGGTTTTTAGAGTAAGTTCTAATTATCCTTGCAGTGGAAAAAGCCAAACTGAGAATAGATAAGATGCTAAAAGACTCAGTGCCATCACTGTAGGATGAGTCAAACATCTTGCTGGTGAAACCTGCAGTGGTGAAGCTTTTTACACAGAGTACCTAATTGCAAGGAAAATAAGCAGGCAGAAGAAAAGAGAAAAAAAATAGAATTAGTATCTTTCATTAAGCACTTACTATGTGCTGAAAAGTAGCTTTGAATATTCAGATGACTGACCTGCTACTGCAGAGCATGGAGGTGCATCCTTACCTTAAGCATCCTTGTAATCTCATGGAAATACAATAAAATAAAATAAAAAATACCAAATAAAAGACAGTGAGGACATGTAGGGCCCTACTTGCATGAATAATGTCAGGGATCTGCTTCTTGAACTGGGTCCTTTATGCAAATAGTAAGTCACAAATGTGGTAAGGATTTATTTTATGTTCCTTCAAATGAAGATGGGTTGGCTATATTCAGTATATTAAATCCTTCCTGCTGTTAAGCTTAAAGAAACTGATTCTCTTGTAACTTATTTTGATTTGACTACTGTAGCTTCCAAGTGCTATAAAGCACTAGAGTAGTTTGCCTTGGCCTCACACCTAGTTACAGTAGTGCTAACTTTAAAATTGCTGAAGAAACCCACATCTGGAGTCAATTGAGTGAATTTTGACCAGCTTTGGTGGTAATATGCAAGTAATATTTCATCCTCGTGTGTATTTCACTCATCTTATAAAAAAGATGCCTCATTCCAAGACTCCTAGACATATTTCTTTGCTGTCTCATATATCAAGAGTATCAGACTAAGCAGACCGCTTAAAACTGGATATGTCCAAACACTCTCTTATCCTAAACAACGGCGAATATTTTTGCCAACACTTCCATTTCCTGCAGTGGAAAAAAAAAAGTATATAACCCCAAAGCCTTGGCCAGGTTCTGCTTTCCTTGAAATGCATGGCAAATTTGTCAACAAAACACTCCCTGGCTCAGTAGTGGGGGGAGAAGTTTAACAGCTGGAATTAACCAGCAGGAATAATGTGAAGCAGGCTGAAGTTTCATATTAGGTTTAGCCTAATGCTGGGGTTCAAGGCTGAGCTTGCATTCTGATTCGCCTGTGCCAAAATCATGGAAGCGACATCCAAAACCAGAACCAGAGAACAGCCCCTTTCAGCTCTGGATTTGGCCCAGAGCCAGACCAGGGCTGCAGGCATTGGTCCAGGAATCCAGCACTGAGACACTCACAGGCCCCAGATACAATGGCTTGAAACTCCAGTTTTCTACCATCAAAAATATTAGCCTTGTGCACAAAGAAGTGCTTCTATTTACAAAGATGTTATAAACATAATTAATTCTCCTCTGCATGGACTCTGCTTCCCTGACTGGTTGCAGGGAGATGACCAGCCATATGGGAGACAGGCATTAAACTAAAAAGATCTCAGATTGGTTTTATTCTTTTTTTTTCTTTCTTTTTTTTATCTGAAAGGACCACCACTGGTGCAAGGCTCATTTCTTGTAGTGCCTTGAACAGCTATTAAAGGCAATTGTCATGTTGGACAGGCTGTGAGTTGAAATGCAAGAGTACCATGCTATTGGTGCTCCCAACATTTGCCTCCTCCACCCCGCTCTGACATGAATTTAATGCAGGTGCAGACACAAGCCTAACATAAGGGAGCAATTTTCTGATTCATTCATGTAAGACCCTGAGGGAGAGCAGGAACAAGATGTACAAAGGTAATGTGGCATTGTTAAAAAATTAACTTTGCTTCCATTTTATGGAGCCACAGTACTGTGTTGCTTAGTTACGTGGATCAGGAATTTAACTGTAAACAAGATATTTCACTCTTCAGTCCCTAGGGTTTTCAGCTCCATTTGAAAAGTGGTTAGAAATGAGCATTTTTTGCCAAATCCTTGGGTTTCTTCTTGCCATTGCTTGTACCCTTTGTGTCTGCTGCTGCTGTTCTAGAAGTGCTGGAAGATGGAGGTGGTGGCATCCATGCTAGCGTGACTGCTCTCAGGCTAAAGCCACACTCCCCTCTGAATGCTGCACTTGTTCAGAAACAAGACAGAACACTTATGACTTCTGTTTCGGTTTTTGTTTGTACAAATCCTGGCTGCACAAGTTCCAGGCATTGGGAGTTTGCCAGATGGACTATGTAGCTATTTAAGCCACTGAAAGTGGAAAAAGGGTTAATTACGTCAGTATATTGTTACATCACTAATGGAAATTCTGGTTTTGCCCTCAGGATCTCCACTGCTGTGTCTGCTCAGAACTGTTAAATATGACAAGGTCACTCACCCTGCTTTAGTAACAATGAGTGCTAACAAATTTGGTTGTTGCATGCATTGTCACTGCTTAACAGGGTCATCCCTATAAGCACAAGCATTGCCTATGCCTTGTACCCAGCAAGCCTCACAGCAACTCAGATGTTAGGTTACACTGTGTTATGTTGGAATCTGTTTATAAAAATACAGTGACACAAAACTTCTCTATTTACATTCTAAACCAGATTTGGTAACTAACAAATACAAGACAGATGGGGAGATAAGTGGTGAAGAGAGGTTAAAAAGGTGCTGAAGATATGAACAAAATACTTAAATTGATAATGCAAACTTTCCAAATATTTTTCCCTTCCCTTTTCCTTCTGACTCTGCAGATGGCTGGGGAGAATCTGTCTTTTACAACACCATGTATTGAAGCAACATGTTCTTCTGAAGTTTAGTCATCCACTAATTACTAGTCTTTCATTAACAGCACAGGCATAAATGATGCAGCACTTGCTTATATCCAGTAGTCCCTATTGTTGAGGATTAAAAAATTAAATCATTAGCTACATGCTTGTTAAACACAGTAAGACTGTTTATGTAAACTCCCATGCTCTTATTTTGGCTCACACAGATGGTTAAGATATGTCAGCTAATATTTCTTATTTTAAAGAGAGAGCTAATTGCCTAAATGTCAGACGTGTTGAGTATTACTTGTCTCAATGAGAATGGGAAAGTGATGTGTGCACAGTTCCTCCTAAATGTGGGTTCCTGCTAGTGATTTCTTGTCTGGCTACCACTTTGTATAAACAGCATTGTCACATCTGAGAAAAACCTCTGTGGTGGCAATGGCCAAGCAGATCTCTCAAATCTCTTGCTATTTAGAAACAGTTTTGTGTTTTTCCACCAAGGGTGCTCTTCAAGGGAATATCTGAAGACTGAGGCAAACATTAATAAGCAATGCACTTGTTTGGTTAAGGTTTCAGCCTTGACCTCCATCTTTAAACCCTTGTTTGTTATTAATCACGTGCTTCCTGAATCAAAGAGAATATTTTTGGAGAGGGAAAATTGTTCTGGGACTGGAGCGTTATGAGCCAAACAGACTTGCCCAGATGACAAATAGCCTTCACATGATAGCCAAGGTTCATCCAGCTGCTCGGCCCCGTACCAAGTGATTGATGGTGTTGATGTTCTAAATAGGCTTAAGATATGCCAAATATCAGGGCTGTAACAAAGTCCTTCAGCTATATACTGTAAATAGGCAAGAAGGCATGTTCCCAGCATATGGCAAATCTGAGAGTGGTGTCAGGATTATAAGTAACCTCGCAGGGTTTGTCTGGTTTCTTTCGAAGTGAGACAAAAACAGTTTTCTGTGCTGGAATGAGCAGGGTCATGCGAGGTCTGCACGAAGCTTCCGATTACCACCGATTTTCTCTGTAACTGGACACCCTTCAGAGTTATAACAACATTTGATTTCTTAGCAGAAATCAATAAACTGTTTTACTACCACAGTTCTGAGGAGGAAAGAAGAATAGGATGTGCTCAGAAGTTGCTGTCAGGAGTTTTTCTCTCTTAACAGAATGGTAAATTCACACCTGAATACTTTTATCTTGATAACAACAGTGCTGGTTCTTTCTACTAATCCACAAAGGGCTGTTCATCGATATCCCACAGGATCCAGCAGCTGCACCACAGGAGCAACAGTTTCATTGATCATTCCTTTTCTACAGAGAAATTTCCTTCATTTTGTATTTTGTATTGTCCATCTTCTTCACAGTAAATGCTGCGTGCCTTCTAGGCAGGGAACAAAAGCAGTCTTGGAAGTGCCAGGATACTGGAGGACAAGCTGCCCCCTGCTCTGGCTATGGGACTGTCAGAGGCTAGAGTGCAGGGTGGTAAGATTTCTCTCTGCTTGGTTATTCAGAGGGGATAGTTAGCCTATATTAAACTAACCCCTGCCTGACAGCTGGCAGGATTCAGACCCCTCACTATGGGACACTCTCTGTTGCAATTTCCTGCTTGGCATTTCATATCTTCATGTCCAGCTTGGTAGCTCCATTGGAAAATGTGTGTTCCTGAGCCTGCAAGCTCTCTGTGCAATGCCATAATCTTACTTTCTTAGAGATTAACCCATCTTGGCCTTAAGAGTGGGTTTGAATGGTTTTCTATGAATGACACTGAGGAAAGCCTCTTTTGTGAAAAGGCCTTGATGGTGCAGGTTATTTCCTGGATAAAGCTATTTCCTCAGTAATTGGAAGATGAGTCAGGCTCACACATGTGAAGCCAACTTCTGTACTGACTCACTCCAGTTTGAGGCCAGCAGTTCTCTACTGGATACTGCCATGACAAGTGGCCAAGACAGCCTCTGTACTGCACCAGATCCATAGTGCAAATTGGCCAGGACGTAGGATCAAGCTACTTCAGTTCATTCCCATTTATCCAAACAATACCAGTAAACTCAGGATCGGTCATGCCCTGAAACACCAGCTGAGCAACAGGGAATGGCGTTTCATAATAGCCTGCTCAGTCTGGGGCCACAACACGGAGCAATTGGGCCACGTTCCTTTTCCATTAGGTATGGCTATAACCAGTTTCTTAAGAGATCAGAGGTTTCAAAGTTCTTCTGTCATCCCCACAGACTGACTGGAATTAGCTGAAATCCCAGAACCATGTATCTTTATTTATTTCCAACTCACTTCTCGCTGGCAGTTAGAGCATTGCCTACAGAGCCAATGGGCCATCAGGGGGAATTAACAATTACAGTGTACACCATTCAGGGTTCCTTGGTGCATCAAGTGATTCTGTTTGCATTAATTCTGAAAGTAGAACAACAAGCCAGATTTTAATTCACATTGTAATTTAAGTGTGAGCCTGTGTCCTGATGTTCTGCATGCTCCATTTCAATAGAGCTCAAGCTCATTCAAAGTCACTCAAGTTAAATCGATTGTGAGAGTCCAGAGAATGAATGGAAAATGAATAATCAGACAATTATCTTCAACTAATTCAATGTATAAATGAAACCAGAGCTGGCTTTTCCAGTGAATTCCTGTTCATAGGAAGCCTTCAGTGCAACACATCAAATGCAATGCTAAGAGTAAAGCTGGCCATGGTCACAGTCATATTCTTGATTTTCGTGTTGTCTGCGGTTGGGAGTGTTAAGGCCCTCATGGAACACTGGGGCTACATAGGCTAGAAGTCACTGAGACTACCCCATTCCTACCTGACCTGCTTTGAGGGTTAATTACCCTTCTTAAAAGAACTCTTTCTGTTCTGTAGCCTTTTCTCTAAGTTGCATGTATAACTTGTAATGGTAATGAACTGTGATTTTCCTTACTTTTGCTGATTTTCAATCATTGGGCAAAATAAATCAGCATCCCTGACTTTGGCTGGAGACTGATTCTACTAGCTAATTCCAGCTGGATAGTTCAGCTCAATGAACAATTTCTGTAAAATGACATTTGGAAGCAGGAAAGCTAGCTTTGCCAGACAGCCTAAATAGAGGGGAACAATCTTGTTCCCCTTTTAGTCAACAGCCAGCACACTCTTATGAGCTGAATGGAACTCAAGTTCATATCTGCCTGAGAGGGTAACACTGTGCCAGTCCCTGGCATGTGTCTGACACAGTTGTGTTGTGTTTCCAAGTAGGGGATCTGGCACAGCTTTCTGCTGACGCTGCTTTTTGCATGGGATGCTGCCACACCATGTAACCAGACGGAGTGGCAGGTGGACACGTGTCCTGAGAATGGTGGGGAGAACACTGATTCCAAAGGTGGAACACCTTACCCTAAGCAAAAAGTCTAAATACAAACATAAAAACTGGAACTGTGCCAGTAAGAAAAACTGGCAGCTTCCTTGCCTTGGGATGCTGGAGCCTTGCAGATAAGGAGTTCCACAGCTAAAAACATTGGCTCCTTCTCCCTCCCTGCAACTTTAGTCTCATGCACTTCTTTCAGAAGTGACCAAAGGAATATTTCATACTGAGCAAAGCAAAATAGTTTTTCTTCTATATAGAACTGAAATATTTTAGAACTGTTTCTTAGCCTTGGCTAAGTCAGAGAATCAAAAATTACCTAATAACCCTAGATAATACTGTCTTTCTGGGAATGACTTGTGAATAGGTTGTACACAAGAAGTGGTTTATCTGATAATGTGTCATTCTTATATGGCCTTTACTGTAAAGAAATAACAAGGGGTTTTTTTTAGTTGTGGTTATATGGGTGTAAAATTGAATCTAACCTAAACTCAATCTCTATTTCTATGAGACTTGTGTATATCAGTATTAATTCATTGATCCTCCTGGAACCTCCTTCAGTTATGAAAGAACTGAAGACAGGATTGATATCTACAGAAGAGCTAGAAAATAAATCAAGCCCTTTGCACTTTGGTCCCATGCCCTGACAATATTTTCTCCTCTTAGTCTTTGTAACAGAATATGTTTTGCATATTATTGTAACACTCGTAATTCAAACTCTATTACTTATTCTTTAGGGCCTGTAGATTAATGAGATTAATTGGTCCCTCCCTTCCTTTCTACATCTAGATATATATTCTTACTTGCCTCAACTCCTCACCAGCCTGAACTTCCCTAGTCCCTTAGGCTTTCCCCACATGGCAGGCTGCACAGATATCTCATTCTTACTGCTCTCCTGAGTTCTCCCCTGGTCTCAGTGTTTCAGGAAGTTCAGCACCCACCTCACCCCCCCTTGCTTCGATGAACAAGTCTTTGGACCCGTTCTCACTACGGAGCAGACTCAAATTAGACTTCCAGAATTCACCAGCTGCATTGGGCCATTGATATGACAAAGCTGGCTCTGGTTTGCAAATTTGCAAAGTTTTAAATGCACCTAATGAAAGTTTGGCTTTGGATATCCTCTGCCTGTGAGCAGTTCATCCACTCCACAGCTTTGAGTCTCCCAGTTACTTACAATTAGCTATTTGTATATTCAATGGACTCCACTGTGTGAGGAAACTGTTTAAAAATACGTTTTAAAGAGATATTTTCATTTCATGTGGTTTTTTGCCAGCAGTGTGGTTTTTAAAAATATTTTTTAAAACCTGTGTAGCGCACAGCTATGAAGCTGTACCTCAAAAGGCAAAGCAGAGCCCTTCACTTGCCGAGAGTGCTCAAGGGATCTGCTGTTGGAGCACATTGCAAGCCCTGTGCACTGCTTGAAGGCCTGGTAGGAGTTTTGCTTTCTTGTGTTGGAAAAACAGTGATAAGGTTGTGCAGAAGCAGGTGGGAAAGGTTACTTAAAAATTGCTTCAATATGGCCCTTGCTATAACATTATCTGAATTGGCCTGGATATTTAGAAGAGAATTAGCCATAATGATCTCACTCTGTCGCTTGTCCTTTTTGTTTCCACTTTTCCTGGGAAAAAAAATTAATTTGATTTTGCTATGAAGTTCAGTTGAGGTTTCTGCCTGGACCTCCTGTGTCCAACACATCTCTCTTCCATGCCCACCTCTGCCCCGGGAAAGAGCACTAAGGGCACTTCCAGAGATGGAAAGCCACATCAACAAAATTGCTCCCATCTAATCCTGCTGTCTTGATTAATGTCTGCTACACCAAAAAAGGTAGCAGGTCAGCCAGGTCCAGCTTCAAGGGGAGCTGAGTGTGCCAGTTTTCCCTCTCACTCAGTTGTTTCTCTGTGACTGCAAAGCAGCCCGCACGGAAATCCCATGGGTTGGGAAAAGGGTGATGGTTTCTCAGCTGGGTGGGACCAGTGTCACAAGAACATTTGCCTGCTGCAGACAAAATAGCTGTTCAGGGAGGCTGAAAATTATCAGACTTCAGACAACCATCAAGCCCTGAAAATGCATTCACTCACTCCATTGCCAAAGTAGCAAACGTATCACATTCTTAAAACAACAGTAAAATCTCATTTTACAAAATTTATTTTTGAGCCATGACAGACTCAAGATTGTTTTAATAAAAGAGTAGAGCTCTTTTCCCCATCCTACAAATTAAAAGAAATTTTCAGCTTGGAGCAATATTTTTGGTCAAGTTATAAAACAAAAGTAATCAGAGAAAAATGTGGAATACTTATGGAAATGAAGATAGCAGTTTCTATAATTCTCAACAACAGACCAGTATCTGTAAGTTTTATCCACATGTACTTTGCATATAACTGCAAGAGTAATTGGTGGCAGAGCCCCTTGTTTTCAAATGACATGCTAAAAGCAGGTTTCTGGCCACCTTTCAAGAATAGTTTCAGTTATTCAAATTAAATTTGCAAGGAACCTTTCTACTCTGTCATAAATTCTCTTTGCAAAATGCTGTGACAATGAATTCCTTAAAAGCAAGTACAAGTGGGGTAAGGTTTCCAGGGAGAGTTAATATCTGTTATTTGACCAGCTGATTTATCCAAAGGCACGTTTGGTTTTTTTACAGTCAGATTTCTTGGTTCACATTTGATTTGTATAAAATCTTGAAACAACATATTTATTCAAAATATTCATGATTAATTCAAAGGTTTTCAAATATTGTTCTCCAGCTTGTAGGAACTTTTTAAAATTATAACCCTCACTTGCTCCTGCTGAATTTTTTGTGCCTCGCATTTAGCAAATTTAGTTTTGCTCTTTTTGCCATTGGGCTCTATTCAAACAAAATCCTCCAGTTTTTCATTTGCTGTCCAAAAATCCTTTTAGTCTCATTTTTCTCTACCTTGAAATTCCACAAGTGTTAAATCCCATGATGAAAAAATTGTCTTTACACAATTCTGTACAATTTAAAACCAAAGATATTTGGAAGGCAAAAAAACATTCCAAATGCTAATAATCATCTGAAAGGGGACAACCAATTGGAGTAGGGAAAGCTTAGTATTTTTTTGCCAAAAAATAAAATAAAATAAAATAATAAAATAAAAAAAAAATTGAAGCCCCCAAACACTTCTTAAGGAAAAAAGAAAAAAGAGAGAGAGAGAGAGAAAGAAAGAAAAAAAAAAAAAAATAAAGGAGCTAGAAGTGGCTGGGAGAAGGTCTTCTGATCTGAGGAATGATTTTTTTTCCCCCACTAGCAAAATAGGTATGGAAAATGTAAGTATGCACAGCTGTGTTTATTCCAATGATTAGACATTCTATTTCTCTGTGACCTCTCTGCAGTGAGCTGGCAAGACAGCTGGGTATGCTTAGAACTGTCTCATTCATACATTTACATTTATTCAACTTGGACCTTTCTTTCTCCCCCTCCTTGCCCTTTTCTTCTCTAAAAAGACCACAGAAAAAAAAAAAATCCATTAAATCTGGACCACTCCTTCTGTCTATTTTTATTGTGTTGGCAAGGTGTTGGTTAAGACCCTACCGATGCCTTTACACATTTCAAATTGCATCATTGACACTATTTTAACACTGAGCAAAATAAATTTTTTCAGGGCTTTTTCAGGCTGAATCAGAGTGAAGATGTGGCTGCAGTGAAGCACATAGTATGACTGCACACATGCTGTACTAGGAAGGCAATAGAATCTGCCAATGCTTGCCTCTCCCATGCTCTACACCTGCACTTGCATTTTCTTTGTGCAAAGTATACGTGCATGCAAAATCTGAGCTATCCTTACACTATTACCTGGCAACTCTGTTTGATATTGATGGATGTTTACTGGAAATGGAGAAGTTTGCTTACAAAAGAAGAAAGTCAGCACAGAAATTTTGCAGTCCAGACTGTATTACTGATGCAGAAGTGGGGTTAAAGGGTTTCTTCATTGTTATCAAGGAAGTTTGGTACAGAGCTGAAATTCCCTTCTAGGTCTTCTGAGTCTTAATCCAGCCCTACCTGCTCCTTCAACCATGCTCTGCAAGTATGCATCAGGCTGGGAAGCAGGGCTTCCATGTTTGTTTGTCGTCTACTGTTATTGAAATCAGAAGCAGAATTTCCAGAAATTGAAAGTTGCCAGATAAATTCCAGACTATTTCTGAGAAACATATTATAGTTTGTCCCCCTGCTTCTTTAGATAGATATTTCAGAGCACCAAATACTGACTGAAGTGATCCAGTTCTTTTAATAACTGCATCTTAACCTATTGTCATTTTCCTTAGAGTTACTCTAAGTTTAAACTGCAGAAATATGAATGTATATACACAGAATTACAGTAAATGAAATAACTATGAGAGGCATCTGTATATAAGGCACTCATTTTTCTTTCCTTTCAGGCTACCAGAATTCATTACCTGCCCTTCACGCTGTGTGCTGTATACAATACAATGTCTCGTTTCTCCTGCATTCTGTAAAATCAGCCTTCTATTTTTTCTACTTCAAAACTGTAACTCAAAAGCTCTGAATTGCTATTAGGTGTTAGTCAAAGGTGCATTTGATTTGCTGTTTCAGTAAGTTTTTACAGGAAATGTTTAGGAAGGAGTGATTCCCTCACGTATAATAGTTTTTACTTTTCATGTGATTAGGATGTGTCCTGTGCAGGTTTGAGTATGCAAAGCATTTGTCTGGGATCAGCAGCAGACACATTGAAAATATTTCACAACAAAGCAGTTTTATAGTTGGATTGTAAGGAAATGTAAGTTTAAAAACTGGGCTTTTGTGTATTGGTTTGCTTGCCTTTGGCTAGCCTGTTAATATACTGGAATCCATAGGACCAAGTCTTCATAGTTTATCTGTGGAAAAGGGAGATAAGTAACTTTGGCAACACACAGAGTGAAAGAAAATGAGAGGAGCAAATGAGAATAAAAGTGAGGAATTGAAGCAGCTAGGCTGGAAGCAGAGGGAAAGGAAGCATTGCTGGGGATGCAATATGAAATCTCTTTTTTGTACTTGGTTGGGAGACTCTTCAAGTGGAACATTTAATACAAAGTCAGACAAAGTGCTTGCTTATACAGTCATGTCACTAATCATGTGTTTTACAGGAACAAGCTCTACTGGAAGGGGTAGAGTAGCTTCCTCTGGTGGCAAAGCTGATTTGGCAGGTTTCCACCACCTTAATATGTCTATTGAGTTAACAGAAAGGACAATTATTTTTTTCAGCCCCTAATATTTTTCAAACTTGGATATCTCACTTGCCCAGTTTTAATGTTGCTGCGAAGAACTTGTTCTGGTGAGCATAAACTGAAGCACCCCAGCAGACTGGGGGTGCTGCAGGTGATGGTGACAGGGGACATCCACTGCACCATCAGAGACACCATGTGCCTTAAGTAGCATCAGGAGCGTTATAGATATTTCCCTCTCCTCAGAGGAGGGAGAGAGTGGTTTTGTTGGCCAGAAGCACCCAATCCCCCAGTGAAATGGAATGGCAGTAGGTGGAGGGTCACACACTGGAAGAACCCAAGGAGAGAATCTTCCTGGGATGGGATGGGATGGGATGGGATGGGATGGGATGGGATGGGATGGGATGGGATGGGATGGGATGGGATGGGATGGGATGGGATGGGATGGGATGGGATGGGATGGGATGGGATGGGATGGGATGGGATGGGATGGGATGGGATGGGATGGGATGGGATGGGATGGGATGGGATGGGATGGGATGGGAGCCCAGCTGCCTTTGCAGGGCTGATGTGGCTGAAGCCACGTCAAGGTGGGGAGACCCAGAGAGCGCCAGGGGAACAAGTTTGTGAGATTCCTTTGAGCTCAAAGCCTTTTGCAAGGGTTGGGGAAGAGCTCCCCAGAGCCAGGTTGAAAGGAGGGCTGGAGGGAAAGGGTAGGAACCAGCAGCCGTCCGTGCCCTGGCCCCGAGCGAAAAGGTGGCGTGTTTGCCGCCTTCACCCCTCCCACCTTCCAGCCACATTAAAGCCCAATTATTCACGCTTGAAGTCAGCAAGGCTGGGCCCCGCTACCCGCTGCTCCCAGATCCCTTCCCCGAGGGGCCGGATTACCCCGGCGTGCACCAGCGGGGCGCGGCTGCTGGGGCGCCCCGGCAGGCGGGAGCCCAGGGCCGGCACCCTCAGCCCCACACGACGCCTGCTTCATCCCTGCCCTGCGCCCGGGGGACACCGCTCCTTCGGCCTCTGCGCTGGGACAGGGCTGTGCACTGCCCTGGGTGCTCTGCGGTGGGACAGGGGCTGTGCACGGCCCTGGGTGCTGCTGCTGCTGCTGCGGTGGGACAGGGGCTGTGCACGGCCCTGGGTGCTGCTGCTGCTGCTGCGGTGGGACAGGGGCTGTGCACTGCCCTGGGTGCTCTGCGGTGGGACAGGGGTGTGCACGGCCCTGGGTGCTGCTGCTGCCGTGGGACAGGGCTGTGCACGGCCCTGGGTGCTGCTGCTGCGCTGGGACAGGGCTGTGCACTGCCCTGGGTGCTCTGCGCTGGGACAGGGGCTGTGCCCAGCCCTGGGTGCTGCTGCTGCGGCCCAGCTGCCCCACGGGCTCCTCACTCTCTGCAGGCCGGCTGCTCCTAATGGAGTCTATCTGGACGGGGAGACACGAGGGAACACCCAGCTGCCCCACGGGCTCCTCAGGCTGCTCCCAGCGGAGTCTGCCCTGGACGAGGAGACCCAGCTGCCCCACGGAGCGGCCACAGGCACCGGGGGGAATCTGAGAATCCAACAGGAAGGCAGTAGCGAAGGGAGAGAACTGAGCTGACCCTTTTTTCCCCTCACCATTCACATGCTCGCAGATTTTTATCAGGCTTTTTAGCTGCGGGGCAAAGTGTTTCTTTATAGTTCCTTCCAAAGCAAAGCTGCTGCCAGATCCAGGCTGCGGCTCCAGCAGCTGTATCCCATCCCCCAGGCCTGCACAGCGCTGCTCGCAGGCCTGGGAGCCTCGCACGGGCCTGGCACAGCGGGGATTTTGCAGCCCTGTGCACACACTGCTGCCTGCGCATTTCCTGAGGGCTTTTGCCGGCTTTCGCCAAACGCCAAAGCGTTTACCAAAATGCACGTGCCGTGCCAAAATCCCGCTGCGGGGACGGGGATGCGGGGCTGGGCAGCACGGCCAGAGACACCGCGGCTCCTGTGGGTGCGGGATGCAGGATTAAATGCAGGATTCAATGCAGGATTCAATGCAGGCTCTTCTCTTCCCCGGCCCACCCGGCAGAAGCCACGATGCTCTTGCAGTGCCGAGAGGCAGCAGAGCAGGGCCGGGTGTGAAATCCACGACGTGGGGACCAGCACTGCTCCCTCATCCCACCAAACCCGAGGGTCACACTGGTGGCATCCCAGGACAGGAGGGGCATAGACAAGCTGGCACAGAGCAGCTCTGCACTCTCCCAGGGCTGAGGACAAGCTGATCACATTCTTGAAGCTAGAATAAGACACTTTTACAGCCTGTCTGGGTTAGTTTTCTCTCTCTCTCTTTTTTTTTTTCCTCCCTTCCCCAGCGGAAACTTACTCGTTTGTAATAGGAAGGTTCATTGTTTTCACGTCTGATATTTCTTTGATTACTTAAAAAGAAATCCCAGAGGCTTGTTTTCACAAAATAGTGATTGCATAATTGATGTGATTATGATGTATTTTGCTGTGTCACTGCAGCTCAGTTGATTATTTTGAGAAGCTCTGAGCACTGTTAGTTCTGCCATGTGCTGTGCATGCATGGCCCGGGCTTTCATCCCCCTCCACATGTGTACAAGAGCCTTTCAAACACTGCTTCCTCTGGCAGGGACTGCCTGAGACCTTCCTCTGCACAAGGAAAATTATGCAGACCCACAAAGAGCTAATATGGGGAGGTGACAAACACTGTGAGGTGAGGGACAAAGTTTTTTCTGCATAATGGCTGTCTGGTGTGAATAATCTCCCTAGAATCAAATTTACCATGTGGATGAGTACACAAGTGAAATAGGCCAAATTCTAGGCTCTTTCCCTGGCTAAAAATGTCCAGATAAAGAAAATGCAGAGCATTCAGATGGTCTGGAAATAAAATTCTTCTGAAAAAAAAATCATGAAGTAGATTATTAGTGATAATAATTAGTTAGAACTTAGAAAATGTATCAGTTGCATGCAGGTAGAAGTGTTTTAAGAGTTCCCCCAGAGAAGCCTTGGGAGAGTGGATTGCCTTCTCTTAACTTGGCTAGAATTTCTAAATTATTTGCAGCTTGAGGCTAGAGACAATCAAAAGAGTCCTTTCTTTCTCCTGATAACAATATTTTAATCTCTTTGCTGTATTCTTCTTTATTCTCTTTTTAATTCGTGGATGAAACGTGGCCCCCTGTAAAGCTTCTTAGCCAAATTTCCAGATTTCTGAACCTTTTGTTTTTCTCTACATGTCTGCAATTTTCACTATTTTAGTCCAGCAGTGACCTCTGGAATTCCAGAATAATTTTCCCTCCCCTTCCTGGTGCCCTCACGTGACCCAGGAACACAAACATCTGAGAGACCTCTGGGCATCTTCACATCTGCTGGTAGGTAAGATCAGAGCCATTGTGTGATGTATTTTTAACAGCAGGTGTTGAGCTTGGAGAAGGGTGTGTTGGGTTTTGAGGGGTTGGGCAGAATCTGCACTTAATTCTTGGTTCCCAGGCTATTTAGGAACAGCTTAAAAAACACACTTAATCTGTTTGTACAAATTTAACATTGTAAAACCACAATAAGGAATTGCTAATGAAGTGCAAGCCTGGATTTAGTTTCAGCTTTGCACCACTACTGTCCTAAAAAAACAAAAAACCCACCCAAACCGAAAAAACCCCCTCAACCAACTTTAAAGCTGAGTCCAAGACTCTAGTTTACAACTTATTTTCATGAAATACTATTGATTGATTACTTGAAGCCTGTTAATTGTTGTTTAGTCACGGTTTTCAACACAAACTCCTTACTGCAGCAAAACAAACAGTGTGGATGTTTTATCTTTTGCCAATTAACACAGTTTGAACATGAATTAAAATAGGCTGTTAGCTCAGGATCTGATTCACAACTGCATCTCTCCTGGTTGTGCTGCTGTAACCCTGTTGATTTCTGTGGCGATGTGGGAACCTTGGTGCAAAATGAGAGAAAAGGCTTTTTTAATTGACACCCCTCCCCCAGCTGTGTTTAAAGGATCTTACACGAAAGCCTCACACACGACTCTTTCATGGTCTGTTAGCAGAAATGTATCACCTAAATTAGAGAAACAGTATAAGTAGGGTGTTTCTCCCAAAATATCATTGAAATCCTATTTTCACAGAAACCGCTCTCATTTTTTTTTATCAGACAAATCTAAAATGGTGCTTAGTGTTCGGTTATCTGCCAGGTATAAATGGCATAAATGGATGATTACTTTAAATACATCTTCTCTGAGAAGGGAGTTATGGGACCTCACAAAAGCATCAAGCTGTGACTACTTTCAGGAAATCACCTGGAAATAAATGATGAAGGTTGCTTGCATGTCCTTACATTCTCATTGCCTTTTTAGTCAGATAATTTAATTCAGTATGAGCAGCAATTCATTTCTGGTATCACTAAGGAATAAATTATTTAATATTTGGGAGAAGAGACTGAATGACCTTTCAGTCACAGCATCTATGATTATAAATTCTCGTGGCCCCTCTCACATGGTTGTATCCATACCAAAATAAAGAGATAGATTTTAGCCTTGTTGAAATTGGGAAAAATTTGATAGTAGTTTCACCAGTCAGATGGTTTCACCTGTTCACTTTTCTAGGCTACATTTGAATTTTACCATGACCTGTTGAGTCATCTCTGACCAAATTCAGAATAACTATTTTTAAGTAGATGCTTTTAATAATTCTAATAATTATTTTTAATATTCTAAGGAGAATAAGAATTTTTCCATTCACTTCAGTGTAAGTAGAATCTCAAACAAAGTAGAGATTTCTGCCTCAATAGAGGTGCTGCTGATTGCGGTAGTGGATGTGTTTGGAAAAATCTTAATTTTTTAAGATTTTAATTAATGTTAATGTGCTCAGGATGAACAACCTCCACAGTTTATGCAAGCTGTGGCTGGCCTCTTGCTCTTTTCCATCGGGGCTGTGGAGCGCTCACTGTGGCTCAGGTTCTACATCCTGTAATGAGATACAGCAATGGACATCTTCCCAAAGCACATCAGATGCAAATGCCACTATCTTTAATGTGGTTGGAAGTAATTTTCAAACATTTCTCTTCAGAGTTAGTTCATTCCAGAGGGCATTATGAAATCTGTCCTGATTGTGCAAATTTGTTTTACACTGACTGGTTCCATAACTGATCTGAACTGTTTTGCAGTGTTTTTTTAATAAATATTAAACTAATTATTACTCAAATTCCAGAGATCAATTCTCATACAGCTTGGTCTTTGTGTCTTTAACAGCACAACAAATCTAAGAAATAAAGCAGAGGATCTGTGAGACAGTTATCCAGTCAAAGTAGTGGGGAAGTCACAACATGCATACAAGACCCTTTCATCTGCCCTGTGATGTTTTTAAGCTTCTGGAAACTTGCTTCATTCCACTTAGAATACAATTTGAATTAGGGTTCAGACAACTGAGGATGCTTTCAGACAGTACTCAGCAACCTACATAGCTGTCCTGAAGTGACAGAGAAAACTTTTTTCCCCCTTTCATCATTCCCAAGAGAATAAAGGCCAACCATCTCCTCTGCCAGACTTCTGCAGTTGCTAAGCATTGTCTCTCATGCCTCTTCTCTCAGAGCAAAACAGCCAGAGAAAGAGGTTAGCTCTCACTTCAGTTCAGTAAATCCACTGCTAGAATTTTCATCCATGTTGATTGCACTTGATTTCTCTCCTACTTTTCTCCCCACTTGACCCCATGATTACCTCCTGACTGGCTCTTCCACTGGGGCATCTTCAAGAGCAGTAGTACCTTCAACCACAGAAAAATTACTTGAGACCAGAACCTGTAAAACAGACAGGCTCCTCTTGCTCAAAAGGGAGGAACCTCATTCCACATGTGCTGCGTGGATGCTCTGAACCAGAGATTTGCCACCATTTTCTTACTGAGCTTTGCACTTTGTGTGATGCCTGATCTGGAAGGTGTTCTCTGAAAATGCATGTCAGGTCAGGCCTGGGAGCAGGGGGTAACACTTTGTTTGCAAATCCTAGAAGAGCTTAGATGTGATTTAGGTGCTTGGAGGCTCACACTGTTATGACCTTGGCACATTCAGGGGTGATGTTTAGGAATTTTTCTGGCAGGGAAATAGGCACCTCCAGGCATATGCAGCAGCTCAATGAGAATGCAAAAGGCGGTTCTGCAAAATACAGTGGCAGCTAAGTGGTGCTAGGTGAGTAAACTTTTTGTGAGTCTAGTCCAAATCCACTGCATGTAAATAAGGATAATATCTGAAATGCTGGAACAGTGATCTGAAGGAAGTGTGGACTTGAAAAGAAAGAGGCTGATAAAGCCAGGAGAGATCCAACTGAAGAGAAAAAGAATCTGTTTCTTGAACTTGTCCAGTGAGGATTATGCATCAATATTTAATCCTTTGTTAAAAATCAGACCCTCTGCACTTATAGACTACCTTCAGCTACAGAGAAGGGTGCTTAGAATGTGGCAGTCAGGGTTGATCATGACCTGAGGGTGAGCTGAACTCTTATACTGTGTTTATGTACAAGTGATTCTTTTCCTCCCTCCATACCTTGATGCATAGTATTGCTGCAAGCAGAGTAATTAATCTGGTCTGTGCCTGTTCATCAAATCTTTCTTGTGGTAAGAACATCTCTAATATTTTTAAGTGAAAATTATTTTTATTTTGGAGAAAATTGCCTTGTGTTTCAGATTTGGGGTTATCCTACAGGATAGGGTAGAAGCACCATGCTGGAGACTGCCCCATTTGAGGGCCAGAAGCAGTGCCTCCTGCACTCACTTGGCCCTGGGCATGCAGATGGATGTGGGCAGCCAGAGCCCTTCATGGGAGCTCAGCCCTGCTCATTTCATCTCTCACAGCTGCATTGGTGCTGTGCTGACAGCACTCTATGGGCTACCACAGCCTGGCTGCCCTAGAGCTCATTGTGTGCCTGACTTGCCTTCCCTCCTTCCCCCTTGCTGAGGCTTGGGGCAGCCCAGCTGGGCACCCTTCTCAAAAGTCCTTTGAGTTTTGATTCATGCAGCCAGCATCTATTATAAATCCTGTGGTAGGAATGTTACACTTTATATTAAGAGTTAGCTGGATCTGGACAAAATACTATACGTTATCCATTACTACAAGCTAAGCTGCCTTTATTGTTGTTAGCAAAACATGGTTTTCTTCTTGGCCTGTCTTCAGTTTTTTTGTGGCATCTGCATTTTGATGTGGAGATCTTTTATCATGCAAACACATTTAACCTCATCACAATGGTTCATGTTGGATGCAGTATGTTTGTGCATTGGTGTTCTGGAAGAAAGCAGATTTTCTCCATGATATGTAGTTGGATTCACCTTAACCCCAAGAATGGATACTGTTGTTGTTACTTTTCTCTGCACTCTCTAGAAGAAACACAGGGGAAGAGCAGACATAAACCAGATTTTTCAAACAAAGTCTTGACAGAACAATGGATGAAATGATTCTCTTCAAGGTTTCTGTGTCATCAAATGTTACTGTTGACACTCTGAATGTAGCAATAGTTGTTACGCTAATTAGAGTGGTGCAGTTCTGGAAACAGGAACTGTGAAAAGACCGTGTGTAGAAGGTACTAATAATCTTTTGATACCTGTATTTTTGTCATTCTTTATTATTATAATGAGAGTGTTAATGTGTGAGGGAGAAATCGTGTGTGTCCTTAATAAAGAATGAAGCTGCACAGTTGTTATCATCTTAAGTACCATATTCATTTAAAATCAAGTAGACAACTCAAAGGTTAAGAGGTTTAATGTTCCTGAACTGTACAATTGAAGTACTATAGTCCAGGTTATTGTTAGCAATTATTCAAAGTGCTTGGGGTTTTTAATAGAAACTTCATTTTCCAGAAGAAAGTCCCCCTTAACTTTAGCCAGCATTGCAGTGTGACCATTTAACTGCACAAAGTACACCAGAAGATGCTGTCATGACATAATTGGCTCCCAACAGCAATTTATATGCTGTTCGACAACCACCCTCAAACAATCTTCAGTCTCTCTCTAAAGTTTTCATGCCACATATATTTCCAGTGAAAATGGGAAGCTTGAGAAGTTCTGTACTTAGAGATTAATGTGATACTCCACATTCATTCTTCTCAACATAAGAAATACGCCATTTGTTTGCAGTTTTTCCAAGCACAAGAAACAGGCTTTACTAAAACAGAGAGTGTACCATAAGCCTATTGGACTGTGTAAGAAGAAAACAACAGAATAAATGTTATGGCAGAGGAGTACTGAAGGAAACCAAGTAATTGCTGCAAGAGAGGAAGCTTAGAGAGGAATTACAGATAGTTTAGGAGTGTGTTAAATGCAAAGCTGAACTCCACATATTAAGCAGAGGCATCCATAAAAGCTAATGGATATAGATGTGGATGATTATAACATGGCATTCACAATTAACCTTTCAAATTGGGCCCCCATAGTGAACCGAGGGAGCGATCTACTGCTGGAAAAAATGTATATGAGCCTGAATCTGCCCAAAGAACTTGAGAAAATGTTTTTAGGAATACTGCAAAACCTAGGGATTGCACCAGCAGAAGGATGACTATTTAGGAAAGGCGAGATTCAGACTCTCTTGCCTCCTTTCTATGTTTTTAATCCCTCCAGGATATTCTAGAAGCAATAAAACTGATGAGTGTTTTGTATTACTTCTCTTCCACTTGATCAGTCATGGCTGTGTTGTTTTCTTTGGTCCATTAATGGAGGCTTATTGCCAAATACATGTAATGTGGGATGGGTGTTCCCACTCAGGTTCTTAAACTCACAGACCTCTATTTCGGTAGCTAATTTACAATCTGGTGCCTACAAATCAAGACCTTTCTTTTGTAACTTTAATCTGCTAACATGATTTATGGAAGCTACAGCTTAGATTCAATTTAAGCAGCATCAGTCTGGGTCAGCCCTGGCTTTCTTCCTAAACTCTAACAAAACCCAGCTAGAGAGTGAATTCATGCCTCTTTAAGGATTCTCCCACAGCACAGAAAGACCACTAAGCCAAGCCACATGGGCATAGTTTCTTGCCTTTATTGATATACACACCACTCCATTTGTACTTTATTAGTTTAGAAGTTTGAAGTTTCTTTAAACTTTGCTGTGATGTGTTTGTGTTCAAAGAAGTCTCTTCATATCAGTATGCAACAGTCTTCCCAGATCCTTTCAAACCTTTGTAAGAGAAGTCACCAGTACCTCCTTGCACATTGTGCCCCTTATGGAGAATCAGCATGCTTCATGACATCATTTGCTGGTCAACAAATCATGGAGTTAAGCAAACTGAGGCAAAAATTTATCCCCACAGTACAGTTCCCTCACTTTTCAACAGAACATCGTGTCTCAAAGTCAGCAGTTGAAGCCTCTTTGCTATTACACAAGGACATTATCTGATGAGGCTGAGACACAGTGCCTTCAGGATGGATAAAATAAAGTGCAAAGAAGAAAAAGGGGCAGAGCCAGAATATGGAATGACAGACATTTTTACCAACATTTTCCCTGACTTTCAGTTGCTTCAGTAATGGAGCCATGTAAGAATACCTTAAAATGAGATCCTGGCCTGTCTGCTCAAGTAACCTAGGAAACCAGGCTCCCCAGTCTCCGACCATCTCTTACAAAGAGTTCCTTCAGATCCTTGCATTGGCCCTGCTGAAGGTGAGGGTTGGAGGTGCTGGACCCCAGCAGCACCACTCCAAGTAACAAGGGTCTATGATGATGAAGACCATGCTGGGGACGCTTTCTTCATTCAGTAAGTGTCACAAATCACCAGCGTTAAAAAAAGAAAACCTGAAGGAGAAAATAGCTGCCTGTGCTCCTCTAACTAGCTGGTTCCCCTGACCTCTGGCATGATCCCATCCTGGTCAGATTGACTCATAACCAGTCCTGCTCATCCAAGCCACAGCTGCGTCAAGGCACAGTGAGAGCCAATCAATCCCACCAACTTCATCTCTGTTTCATGACAGTTTAATCACTGAAGACTCTCTCTTTGTTGAAATATTTTCCCTTGGGGTTTTGGACAGCAGAATTAAGTCAAGGCAAACAGAACCAAAAAGTGAAAAAGGCACTTGCTGTCATCCAAATTCTTTGGAGTTGATACAAATACACCTCTTCTGTAGTGTTTGCAGCAAGCCTGCATACATGTCATGAGCCCTTAGCCTCATGCAGCCATAGCTCACAATTCAGCTGAAATGGCTGCATTTTACATTCTTCCTTTTATTGCCGTCACTGATGACATAAGTTAGAGGATACAGCATAGAAAGTAGTCAGTCTCATCATACACGTCAGCTGAAATAAAGAAAAGGTAGCAGTCAGGGTGAACTGATGGCAAATATACTATTCCCTGGGCCTTATTCACTCTGGTGAAAATCAAGAATTACTACTGAGATATTCAGAGTTAAATTGCTCTGTAACCAGGCTGAGTGGGAACGGGATCAGAGGAACAATTTCTATTCCATTGGTGCCGTTTTCAGGTTATAATTCTGAGTGCACACTGTCATATTTTCCTCATCATCATATTTTTGTACCATTTGATAATATATTACTGATGTGGCTCTGGTTGCTCTGTTGAGATTCACATAAAAAAACAAAATGATGAGATAATAGAATCGAGTACAGAACACTGCTAATGTGGGACCTGAGTGTTTTCACCCTTCACTGAAAGAAGCATCCAGAGATGCTTATTCACAATTCACAATTCACAGTTTTGTTAAAAATAGCTAATCAAACCAATATTATTAATATATACTAAAAAATCTATCCTGTACACAATTAACACTACTGTAAGGAAAATACTTTTTTCAATGGTGTTACAAAAATTATAGGTCGTTGTGCCCACCAAAGTTATTTTAACAGAATGATGTTGTTAGCACTGGAACTAAGCCATGTTTTCATAGTCAAATGATAGGCCTTTTCTAAGGTCGTGCCCACGCAGTACAAAGCCCACTAAGTGCTTCTTTGTAAAGGCTAAATGGAATTCACACTTCTACAGGCAATCATTTTATTATGATCATATGAGTATGCACAGTGTAATTTTTAACATCTTGTAAATAAAGCAGGCCAGTATCTAAGGGCAATCATTATGTGTCAAACTGAAAAGCTTCTGATTTCTGGCTTTCACTTACAACATATAACATACCATACAAGAAAATTAACATTTGTTACCTTACTCTGGCCTTTCAATCATGTTTCTGGCTTACAGTTTTACAGGAAAAAAAATCCACTTAAACATAATAGAAATCAAGGTATCACCTTTTCATAGCGAGAACTACCAACTCGCACATACCATTATGCATTATACAAGTAGTGTGGAACATTTAAAGAAGGGACAGCAAAATGTCAGTGCCTGAATTGAGGATACTGCTCAGACTGCTCTGGGTATTTGGTTTTCAGCACCTGTCTTAAATAAATCTAGACCAAAGCACGGCCACTTTCATTATCCACTGCAAGTGGATATTAACCCAATTAATAGATGACCCATGAAAATGTATTTTTAGGTAATGCTAGGCATGGTCTCTGCTCTCCCCCTCAACCTCTAGCCATCATCAGGGTCCCTCTGCAGCAGGTGGCTTTCAAGTCATTATGAGCAGCCACCAATATCCTTAGACAAACAAAAGTTTGTCTAAACCTCTTCCAACTCATGAGTACCTTAGACTTCTGAGTGATGCCTTCCCTGCTGTAGCCACACAGGTATGGCAAAGGGCAGAGAACTGCCAGCAGGCTGGTATGTTTGCATGGTCTTGCACAACTGTCCAGCTTGACCTCAGTGATTTTTTTTGTCATCTCCATGTAAGGAACCCTCCTATGGAAAAATACTGCAAGATAGATGCCTAACTAACTGGGTACTATACCAAGGGAAAGTTTAGTGTTTCAACATTAAAATCCAAAGATCTCTCAAACACAAAGCTCACTCCGAACAGGTTCTCTCTTATACACATTGGGCTTTTTTACCATTTTGTGAGATGCGTGATGAAATAAAGAATATGCTTACTACAGCTAGAGATTCTGTGATATTGTAGAGATTGCTGTCAGATTGGAGGACAGGCTGGAATGCAAATTGGTCTGACAAGCTGAAGAAATTGGCTGAAAAAAAGAAAAAGAGAAAATTTAATGGAGTCACATGCAAAGTATTAGATTTAGGTAGCCAAAAGCAATGACCAAGCAAAAGCACAAGATGGAATAAAACTGGTTAGGAAGCAGTTCAAAAGCTGAGGCAGGTTTTAAAATGGAGCAGAGACTGAGTGAGTCAACCTTGTCACACAGTGGCAAAGAAGTCTGACTTCATGTTGGGTATCTGAAAAATGCTCCTCTTGGGGAGCACAGCTTGCTGGACATCTGCAGGCATCCTTCTGCTTTACAAAGCACTAGTGCAGCTTCAGGTGCAAGAAGCACTTAAGTTTGGCTACTGCACATCAGTGAAAGTGAGGACTTCTCAGAGACATCCCAGAGGTAAACAATCCAAAGAGCCCTTTGAGGAGCAACTGAAGAAATATCAGGAGTTGGGCTAGGGGCTCCAAAGGGGAAGCAGCGTCAAATATTTAAAAGAGCTGTGCCAAAAGTGAAACATCTGATCAATGTTTCTGTGATGTCAAAAAGCAGCAACATATTTAAATTGTAGCCAGAAAGACTCAGGCTAAGCACTTTAAGAAAAATCTTTCTAACACTGCAGATAGTGGAACGCTGAGGTTTGTTGGCAAAGCAGTGAAGCAGCTGTTGCAATAAATCTTATGCACCAAATGAACAAATGTGTCTCAAGGACAGCATGGAAATGTTGAGTTGGCCTTCTAAGTCCCTTCCAGCCTTTTCTTTTGATTAACTTGGGTGTGAATCTTATCCATGGGGACTTGCTTGGTATAGAGCCTTTGCAGGACATCTTCTCAAACTATCCCAGGAAAGCAGATCCAACAAATAGGCAGCAGGGTTATTTCCAATATGTCTAACATGTCTAATGTTAGATAACATTATCTAAATGTCTAACAATATGTCTAACAGGGGTAAAAAAAAAAAAAAACCAAAAAAAAAAACAAACAGCTTTGAAGGGTAGGAGCCTTGTCCTTAAATGGGCCCCTGGATTGGTTCATTCTTCAAGTTTAGCCCATCACTGGAATTAAAGGATAGCTTTTTAAAGGACTTTTGTGGTATTACAAATGAGAAAAAAACCCCTTTGCTTTCCTTTTATTTTTGAACACTGTAATTAATGAATCCTGCTACCACAGTCCACTGGCTCAAATCACATTGCATATATTAGTGCCATTTTCACATGAAAATTTTTATTATTTTGTGACTCAAAATAGTATGATACAGTCATGCTTCTTTGTATGCCAGGGAAAGTGGGGAGACATAATTTGTAGTGTCTCCATCACTGTTTTTTACAAATCCCATGTTTCATGTCTGGGAAATACAGAATTTCTACAGATAAGTGGCAATGAACCATAACTAAAAGATGAAAACTTAGGTCCAGAGTCCCCAGCACCATGCATTAAGTGTCAATAGTACATTAAGTCTCACCCAGGAAGGGAAAGGTAGGGACTGCCTTCTAAAAAGGGCTTACCATTTTAAAAGAACCTCAACATCTAAAAAGGATCTCCACAGATTAATATGACATTTTTCATTTTTGTGCACATACAGATCAAGGGAAGGCTGTGAGTCCATGACTCATAAAAACTTCTTAATCTCATTTTCTATGGGAAGTGCTAAGATCTGGTATCCTTTACTTTGCCTTCTTTTATTTATTTTTTAACCCAAAGCCTCAGTTCTTTAGAAAAGGGAGAAAGTTGCTTTGAAGTTAATTTTATTCGTAGAAGCAAACCCTGACCATAAAAAATGCTTTCAGAGGGTCACAGCACTATCAGGAGATTGAGTTGTGCTGACATTTCCTAATACTGGGGATAAGGCAAACTCCTTTCACCTTGATGTGAGATATTAAACTTACCCAGGTTTTATGGGTTAAATATTGTATCATGCAAATTAAAATTTGGGAGGACTTTTTTCTTTGCTATTATCAGCATTCCTACACTCAAATTCTCCAAGGGTGCCTCTGAACTTGCATTTGCCGTGAGTATGGCTTTGCATTTGTGGTGTTACAGCTTAGACATCACACAGATGGTTTATCACAGTATCCTATATCTCTTTCCCAAGTGATTACCTGACCACCAGATCCATTGCAGTCTGAGCCATTTTCCCACAAACCTCTCCCTTTTGCTGTGCTCTCCTTGCAGCAGTGACCTCCAAGAGCATTTTGGTTGTGCCCGAGTAATGACAGCATCTCTGCTCCAACACTGCCAGCAGGAGAGCTGGATGCTGCAGCTCCAAACAGGAGCTGTTTGGTTTCCTGAGGAAAAGAGAACACTTCCAGAAAAAAAGAAAGCTGAAGGCAAAACCAGGCAGATAGGGACGTGAGCCCTAGCAACCATCACAGTCCCTGGAGGAAGGACAGGTGAGAAAAGCAAATGGGTCCATGCTGTCTGGATGATGCCACACAAAACCATGGAGGATATACCCTTCAAAATTGACAAAAATAGCATCCAGAGGCAGAGCAATGGTAAGCTTTTTGGTGCAGAATGTTAAAAATATGCTCTATTAATATTTTATATATGCAAACATTTATGCAGTATGATCAAAATAGGCCAGTCTATGGCTGGCATATCTAGTTCTATCACAGCTAGCATATGTGTGGATATATAGGTGGATATATGATTCTACACTCCAAAAGCAAGGTACTTGATTGATGTCTTTTCATTTTCATTTCTGCGCTTGCAGAATCAGACACTCAAAATCACTCATAGCTGCTTCTATGAGGCTTGATCACCATGACTTATTCATATCTAATTTGTTACTTTAAAAGTGCACACTTCTTCTTTGTGAGGTATTTTTCACCATTTCAATTTCCATCTTTTTGGAACATCTTTAACAGATCAGTGGAGATGCCTCCAAAATTAAATGGAGTCATATTTCTTAGCACAGTTTATAAAGAAAAATATTTAATCTTACATGGCATACCTTAGAGCCTAACTGAAGAACAGCCCAAACATTGGTCTTTTGGCAAAGTGCAAGTTTTAAAAGCAGTAATTTAACACATGATGCAAACACATCTTAAACCTACATAGTTTTCTCAAAGCTGTCCTAAATAAAGTTCATACCTTCCAAAGATCATGTTCATGTTTTACCACCAAACAGGTGGCTATTAAAAAGCAATGTTATCCACATACTCTATTCCCCCACAGTTCCCCAGTCTCATCTCCCTGTTGGCTGGGTGCACCCATGCTCACTCACAGCCATGCCACAACCTCTTCTCCAAAGGTATGGTCCAGAGTATTTACCCCTAAATGTCTCATTCATAGAAAACTTTTAGATTCCTTGCCAGGCTCCCACAAGGTTAAAAGGATATTTGGTTGTATAGGAGGGATGAGGTGAAAAAGGACATCCAAGATGGCTCAGACCATTGGAGACAGGAAAGATCTTGGCATGTTCCCAATTTAAAGAGTCTGTTACAGGAATAGACTTTCCTCCTGAGACTGTCCAGGTGTTCTATCACTGATGCAACCAAAAAATCATCACAATTTAAATTCAAACCATGAGTGAGAGTAGCAGGACCATGGCAAGGTGAGGGGATTGACACCTATTTTGGGGTGAGAAATGCCACATGGTGTGCCTGTGTCCACGTGGAGAAGAGCTGTGGTTTCTGAAGCTTCAGGTAGGCACCCAGAGGTAGTATGACTTGCACTAGGAAAGACTTCGATGTGTTGTAATTTGGTTGCCTTCAGCATGGAAATCCTTGTTATGGTGGTTCTGTATTTTCATTTGATGGTGCATTAAACCATTTTATTTTTAAGATCTATCAGATAAATGGCAGAACAAACCTTTGAGCAAGCTGGTAATACATGCTTTAGGTTACTTTATCTCTGGGAATGGGCCAAAGTGGTTTCTGTCTGTGTGTGTGTGTGCCTGTGTAATTAGCCCACAAATTCAGACTCAGATAAAAATAACCAGGCAATGAATGCAAATAATCAGGGCCATGATACACATCGCTTCCAAAACAGGATTCCCATGCATTGAGAAAACAGGGACTGTAAAAAGTCAGAGGAATCTCAACACTCTGGGGGAACATAGATACTCCCTCACTTTAGTACCTTTCTAAAAGGACAGCAAAGCAGAAAAGCTGGACCAATTTCCATGCACAAGGAAGTGCCTAGGACACTAAAGCCAGTGGCAGAGTCTAGGCAGATGTTGAGAAGGGTTGCAGAGGTTGCAGGTTTGGAAGCAGCTTGCTGCCATGGAGGACCCAACAGGGCATGTCACAGCTCACACCTCCTATCCCAGGCTCACCAGCAAAGAGCTCAAGTAAAGCCAAGCTCAGGTCATCTGCTGACAGAGAAAACTTTTATATCCCACCTGTCTGGACTGCACAGCTGAGAGCCTAGGCACACTCAGGCATTTGGTCACCCCTCCCAAGCACTTCAGGGACATCTTTGCCCCATGGGCAGCTTCAGGGCTTGCACCTCAGGTGGTGCCTACAACATGTGGACATTCCTTCCTGCAACCAAGCAGTCTTGTGCATGCAGAACAGCCTCCAAGAACCTCCACCCAACATTTTTTTTCCTTCCCTGCAACATGCCATGGCTGTGGCCAGACGTGTTTCCACAGTGCTGATAGAAGGCTTGTGGAAACAGGTCTTCAGCCATCCTGCTCTTTTGTCACCTCACAGGATCCAGGACACAGTGCAGACTCCTGCTGCCACCAGTAGCCCCTCTTGCCACTGGAGTTGTGCTGCCATTAATAATGATGGAAAAATTCAAGGGCAAACTCTGGAGGGCAGTCTCCCAAGATACTTTCTGAGAATGAGGTCAGAGGAGCTGTAAACAGCCACTGTTGGCACACCTGGGCAGTGTCACATGCTGTAGGGAGATGCAATGGAATGGAAATACATGGAAACATGATGCTATCAGACAGAACTATAGCTGTAAAATTTAAGTGTGATTTGTGAAGCTGACAAAACCTGCCATAAGTCACAAAATAAAACAGAAATTTGTGGAAACTGTAAATCTTTCTGAGCACAATTGGTGTAAACCCTTGTTAAGTTTTATCACAAAGAAGGACAAACATCAAACATCATTTTACTGTTCCTAGCCTTGTCTCTTCTCCAAACAGTAGCGTGGAGCCCACCAGGGAAAGGGCACCTATTATCTTTCCTCACTGCTTCTCACTCCATTATTTTTGTCCTTTTCATTTTGTTTTGCACAGGCAGGTAACCCTTCTTTTTGAATCCCAAGAAGAAAGGCACAAACACTTTTGAGACAGATAATTGTTAATACGGTAAGAGGAAGAAGACAGGGAGCTATAAAACCCAATGCCTCATCCCATGATGGGGAGCCCACATGGTGAGACGGGCTCTGGTGAGAGTGTGCAGCTCTATGTTTCCATGCACTTTGACACTGCCCAACTCACGGTACAGGTTCATTTGCCTCTTGGGGAAAGAGAGGTTGACTTCCAGACCAGGTGGGTGAATCCCTGACCAAGTTGGTTTTCCACTTATTCTGTATTTCTACAGCAGATTGATTGCTGACATCAGGAACATCAGAGAAGCTGCAGCAGAGCAGCCCTGTTCTGCTGACTGGAGAAAGTGCCAAGCACAGAGAGGCTGATCTGGCCTTTCCAAGTCAAACCTCTCCATTACCTCCTGTTGGTCACAGCCATGTCACATTGGGTAGCAGGATACAGCATATCTGTGTCCTTCCTGTGGGAGGACAGGACTGTGCATGACCTATGGGCTATTCAAGGGTGGATGAATAGAGTGGATGGGAATAGAGCTGAAGTCCTTTTGCATCATCTGGCCTGTAACAGCCTGGCTGTATACAATTTTCCTATAGGAGAAGAATAAATAGATGGCAGTGCTCAAAAACATCCCAGAATTTTGAAACAGATTCAGTTCCAGTTTGAAGCACTATCCACTTAATCAACCATTTTCCACTGGAATGACACTGGGTCAGTCCAGCACTTCTTGAGGTTTACACTCAACTGTAGTTTTGCTTGGAATGTGAACATCACTAATAATAGAATGGACATCCCCAGCTAATTTTTGAAAGGGAGAAAATTGCTTGGTTTTCCCTCTAATGAATATCTCTGAGCTCCTGCA
Source organism: Oenanthe melanoleuca (assembly GCF_029582105.1). NCBI lineage: Eukaryota > Metazoa > Chordata > Aves > Passeriformes > Muscicapidae > Oenanthe > Oenanthe melanoleuca. The sequence continues at coordinate 124,188,943 of NC_079335.1, read as the reverse complement.
CTGAAGGGGAAGGCAGGTTGTAAAAAAGAAATTCGTTCTCTCCCTCCTTTTCTCCCTGCCATCTCCAACGTTCTCACTCCCCAGTGCCAACAGCATGCCACAGCATTTTTATACTCGGTCATCTGCTTTAGAAAGGAGACATATTTTGAAGCAGCCACTGCACTTCCCACTACTCAGCTATGTACACCTTCATTTATGAGGCACGATGTAGGATGTGGATTTGTATCCCGACACAAACGTGTCTCCTTGTGTACCTAACACTTACTGTCCACTTACCACTCATTCAAGTGATCAGGGGATGGAGTAATTCAATTCCCAGTATGACCAGCACTGCAGGCAATGCTGGAGCACTTCTGATCACTTGTTTGCAGAGCCTTGTGCAGTGTTCAGGACCTCAGGCAGGGCCATGAAGCAGTGGTCCCCTGTGTGCAGGGTGATGGGATGTGCTGCATGTGCAATGTTGAGTCCTCTGCACCCAGGCCCATGGACACAGTGCAGCCTGGTCTGTGTGATGGGGGGCACAGGAGCTGCTGGCCAGGGAGGATCTCTTATGAGTGGGTGCCTGAACAGTACTCCCTGGGCTCATGCCTCAACACATCACTGACTGCCCATGAGAAAGTCGCTTGCCACCTTCCCTCACTATCAATTAGTCATGCTAACTAAGCCAAGGTTTCAACATGGCTGTTTATGGACACACATGTTTTATCTCAGGTTCTTAGGTTATTACTTTGCTGACTATAGATTGTTCTAGAAGCTTTATTGATTTATTGATGGAATAATTGTTATTTGACCATTTAAAATTATTTAAATGATTAAGACTTAATATCAGACTGATGATAGATATATGTTATTGTTCAGTGCATTGTAATTTAAGATTTCATCTACCCATCTTCTGAGCACTTTTGAAACCGAAATATTGACAGAAAGCTAAGTATTCTCAAATGCAACAAATTTACCCAAATATCTATGTGCAGTTTGTATTTAATTTCACAGTCAACTGCAAGCTGACTCCAAATCAATGATCTGATTTGTTTGCCACCTGTGTTTGCAGATGCCATATGAACTAGTGGCTAAAGGAGACAAGGATGTGTTAATGACATTTTACAAGTCCCTGGTGATAATTTATCTCAAATGCTGTGTACCATTTTGATGTTCCCCTTTTATGAAGGAACTTGAGTTGATGCCCATAACCAAGCAGAGTTAGAAACAGTGACCCTGGAATTACCTTTCCAGCCCTGTTGTCCTGTGTCCCAACTGGCATATGAGAATGAGCTGAATTGATTTATTTTTCACAACTATTCAAATAATTGCAAGAGCACAATCTCACTTCAAAGCATATGCTAGATTTAGCTGCAACTATGGGGCATCTCATTTGGCTTAAAATTACTGGCTGGGATGTAGACAAGGACACAGCTGTGTTTCTGTCATCTTACCTGCTGGCATTTGAAAATGCATTTCACTTGGGTCTTGATGAGGTGATTTCTCAACTCCATTGAATCACGGCTAGTTTTACTACTAGTTTTAATGCAAGATCATCACTTCTAGAATTAGCTGAAATCAGTGATATTATCCATATTTGCAATGACATTGTTGAGATCAGAATCGGGTCCTTGTTTTCTTTTTTGGTGAACTAATACCTTTAGAAGCAGAATCTTAAATTTCTTTAAAGTTTTTAAAACTCACATCTCCAGGCCCTTCCCCAACACCAAATTCTCCATTTAGCATCCCAGCTCTCCCAACGAAGATTTAACTTCCAAGCCTTCTGCCAGAGATCCTCCCCTTAAAGGTTTATCCCATTCAGGATGGAGTGCATGGAGTGACTCAGGGTAGAGCAAGCTGCCTTGTGCTGTCTGGTCCGTGGTAACCAAAGGTACTGGTATCAAAGGCACTGACTCCCGTCAGTGTGCTGAGGGAGGCAGCAGTTTGCAAAGCAACTATTGAGAGGCAGCTTGCCAAGAGGGATGCAAGGCACACAAGACACAGACTCCCAAGGACGCCAGAAGCATAGGACTCAAAATAACAACCTGGAGTTGCTTATGTCTGTGTCTGCCTTGCTGGTTATACTCTTTCAAGGGCTCTTGGGCACAAGGGGTGTTTTGTAGCATAGAACCCTAAGCGTCTCACCTAGTGGCCGATGTGTGGTACCAGCTATCATGGCCATTTGGCAATGTGTCTCCAGAGCACTTGCAGCAGGCAGCTGCTGCCAGGGAGCTTTCCCTCCTCGGGCACTGCAGAGCAGAGCCTGCCTGCCTTGCTTCACCCCCTGCACTGCGTGCCTGGGATTGCGCTGTGCGCGTACCCACGCACACACATCCCTTCTCCCCTTTCACCTCCTCCCCTCGGGTCCAAATGCATCCATGAGTCACTGGGGGAAGTGCACCCGATGACCTCACAGCTGTAGAACCAAACATGAAGAAAACATCAGAAAGCAACCTCATGTGGGAGCTGGGTACCAAGCTAGCTAAAGCCTAACTGGTCAGATATTCACGTCTGGGGTTTTTTTCACAGCATTTTCCAAGCAATAGTAGTTCTTCACTGTAAGAGTTTGACAGATATTCAGACTTTGAAGAGGTACACAAAAATTTACATCTGGGACATTATGTGATATGTCTGACTGAACAAAATTCAAATAACTGAATTGTCATAAGACAGATGGAAAAGTTATTTAAAGCTTAAAGGTTGCTTTTAATCTACAGACATATTTGACATTGATCAGAATAGAGAAGTTTAGTATGAACACAAAGCAGAAGCATGAACTCTTCCTATCGGTGCTGTTTGTGCATCATTAAAAAGGATGGAGAAAGTAATTAAAGAAAAATTAAATTGTTATAAATACCAACAATATTTCAGTGTCCATGTGAGGATGTATGTTGATGTATTTAAATTGGTCAAGATTTTCTTCAATGTTTTCTGAGGCAGGAAAAGCATTTCTTTCAATTTATATGCCTTTTAAAGTAATGCTAGAAATTAGTTTTAATAACACAAATACTACCCTGTATGGGAGCAGAACTCTTGTGGTGCATTTGAGGGCAGTAAATCCTATTTTCTACCAAGATTAACAGGTTTTGCAGGCTGAACATGCCTGAAGGCAGCTGTACTCTACACACCCAATTTTTTACAAAACACAGCAGGACAGGCTCATGTCTGGTGTAATCCCTTTGCCTCCAGAACATTTCAGTCTTGGCAAATTGGTCTTAGAAGCAAGCATATGCTCCAGCTTTCCACTCAGGGTCAGTTTTTCTTCTATTCCCCCTAGACCACATCCGCTTCCTGGGCTTGGACCTTTTCTTCACCAGGGCAGGACACTACAAGGTCAACTCTGTGCAGTCCAAGCAAGAAAAATAATACTAATCATCTGTCAGTGGAGAAATGATGCAAAAATCAGAAATGGGCAGGACATCATCTTACAGACCTTGTTCACAGGCCCTTTATAGAAGTGGTTTGGGCTGGAATGTCACCAAACAATCCTTTTCCTTCCTTGGAAAGTCCTTGGAGATCCAACACCTTTCACTTGTGCAGGTGATCTCTTGTGCATCATGGGATGGTGTGAGCCAGGCCAGGAACTTCACACTACTTTAGTGTGGTGGCCACAGGTTTGGATTCAGTTTGGGATTTGGAGAAATAGCTATCAGCTCATCCACATGAAAATGTGGCTGAGTTTGCTGCTATTTCCCTGTGCTGCGGGAGCCGTCGTTCGTGGCTATGCATCCACAGCACTGCTGCTACACCCATGCAAACTGTGCCTCACCACAGGAAACGAGCTGATCCAGTTAAAATTCTCCTCTCTCCCTGTCAACACGCAGAAATGAAGATAGAAACTGCTGCCTCCGCGTTGCTCAACACGCCGGGCATTTGAAAGGGCTTTTAGGTGAATGTGGAGCCAAAGTGTCTGTCTCCGCCCACTCTCCTTTTGCCAAAGAGGTAAGAGGGGAAAAAAAACCCCATAAATATAGTCCCCGTCATTGTTCTCTGACTTCAGTGGGTTGCTGGAAGTGTGTGTGTTTAGCAGAGTTTCTGCAATGAAGCACCTCCCTATTTCGGAGGGGAAGAAGTTCTTCTGTGTGTATGCAACTGACTCAGAGACTTGTTTGTCCTGCAGGAAGAGTTACAGGATTAACTTTGAATACTTTGATATTCAGTGATGAAAAAGGACACACCAACACAAGGATTTGGGGAGGCTCAGCATGTCCTTCCTTCTTGCTTTTTACACACCTAGAAGCTGGGTATGAATAACAGATTGCAGCTTCAGTCCTGAAAATAGTCTCTTGAGGCTTAATTCAAAGAGCAACAATGACATCACGAAACCTGGTCCTGCTCCACTGAAAAACCAAGCAGCTGGATGCAGGTGTGACTGCAGTCCAACTCTAATGGTCAAATTCACAGCAGAGAGAGACTTCCGTGTGGTCAGTGGAAGCTGCCAAAGACAGAAGCCTTGTAAAGCAGTGTCGTTCCCCAAGGCAGCAGCTCACCCTCCTGTACCAGTACATAATTCAGAAAAGAGGCAGTGACTTGGATGGTGCACACATGTCTCTGTTTGGTGACAAGGAAGGAGGAGGAAATGCTGATAGCATCAGCCTGGCATTCTCTCAGGAAAGACCTAAACACCAGAGCTTCCTCAAGATGAGAAGATTTAGAACTCAAACCCATTGTAAGCTCTCCAAAGCATCTAAAGCTTCTCAGGAGAATATCACCTGAACACTAATTAAGCTCTGTAGTCTGTTAACATGGATATTATCCCTAGCCTCCATTTTGTAACCTGTAAGTACTTATTCATTCTGCACACATTCAGAAATTGCAGATCAAAGTTGTGGTTCTCAGACTGCCCAGCACCAAACCAAGTATTTTCAGGAGGGGTGATAAGAGGTGGAGTTGTAATGGGGCAAAGGATCCAATGGCACAGGGTGCATTTCTTTCACTCAAGAAGCTGATAAAAATATTTGTCTCTAAGTCTTATTCACAGTGGCATCTCTGATACAAATAAGCTACAATAATTAGAAGATAAAGAATTTCACAGTGGAACCAGAGAAAGAAACAAATCTGAAAGGCAGCTGTTGTTCTGCAAGATCAGTGTGATTGCTACAGAATTTCTCCTCTAAACCTTCCAGTAGAACATCCACACCTACACATGTGTTTGGCGTGAAACATTCCTGTGACAGCATTACCTCTGTAGAGAAGAGGTAGGTATGACTTTCTCTTTCAGAGTCTCAAATGAAGAGCAGTATATACCAGTCACAGAAGTCTTAGTTACTTCTTATTTTTGTTTTTTTGTTGAAGTAATTCCCTCAACTTGGCTTTTGAAATTAAGAAGTATCTTACACCTCATGCTTAGGAAAAATCTTTCTGTTCTTTAAGTCACTGGAAGAAAATAATTTTCCACCACTACTAAACCTGGAAAATATAGAACTCATCATATCTCAAAATTAGTTTAATTTTAAGGAAAGCAATCAGTGTAACTCCAAAAAATAAAGAGCAAATCCTGAAGCTTTTTATAAGTTGCATTAGACGTAGTTTAGAGCCTAATGGTGTAATTACATACAATGAAGTAGGTATGCTGCAGCATCTTACATTTCTTGAGTAGACTGAGGCTCGTACCCCTCTGTAAGGTCCCCACAAGTGACACATGAGAAGGACTGAGTGTCACAAATCTAAGCCTGCAATGCTGTCCTTCCAAGGTCTTGTGGCATCAGCAGCTCTTTATGGGCAATGGGAAACCAAATGTCTTTAGCTAAACTTCGGTGATATCAGCTGAGGGTTTACCTGTCTCACTTTAGAATATGAAACATTTTCAATCACTTTGCATTGACAGAAAACTGTCACGTTACTTTAGACTCTAGTTTGAGTTGCATCATTCCTGCAGCATCAATGCAATGTCAGCAGCTCACAGTGCAGGATGGCTCATCTTGGGTTTGGAAAGAATGATATTTAGATGCCTCTCCTGCTGAGGGCTGTATTCCTTCTAAGGAGAGCTTTGCATTTGCCTTCAAAATATGAATTTCATTGGGAAAAGGAAGGAATGGCATCTGATTTATGAAATTATGGACCAACTAGAGTGGGCAATATTTTTCACCAGGACTCTGCTAGATTAAAAATGTAGATTTGTCAACACTAAAACTTTCCAGGAATGTGCCACTTCACCAACTTATTTTCACATATAAAACTGAGGAGAATTTCCCTCAAAATTAAAATCTTTTGTTCTAATAGTTTCAAGAATAAAAACTTGGTGTTTCTTTGCAAAAACAATGTTTTGTTTTGAGATGCCTTTCAGCTTACTTTGAAATAAAATTAAAAACATTTTTTAAAATCTCAGTTTCAAAATAAAACAGTTCATTTGGGGATCAAACAGAATATTTCATTTAAGTGGTCGGAAAGGCTTTTTATTCTTTGGAGCTGATGATGAATCAGAAAAATTCTTTCTTTCCATGACTCTGATATATGCTGTTTTGAAGCTGCTTTGATATCTGATATTTATTACCTTAATCTTATTTGTGCCTTAGCATTGCTGGCTATAATGGCTCCATCCCTGCCTGATGTTAGATGCTTAAATGCTGTGGCCCTGAACAGTGCTGGAATGGAAGACCACTTAGGGATCTTGAGTACTTTTGGCACAAATCAAGCAATTATGATGGACTTCTGACCTGGTAGATCCTATTAATCACTGACAGTCAAATAAATAGCCTGTCCAATTCACATAAATTTATGTCCAAATAACATGGACATAAATAGAGGATATATTAACAGTGAATTTTAATTATAGAAGAATTTGAATGTACGAGAAAAATCAACTCAAAAGAGAGATCTCATGACATTCAGATTTACTTTGAATCTTTTTTAAATTGGATCTGAGAGCTGATGAAGAAGTCATATTTTCGATAAAAATAAATAATAAAAGTAATATTGAGACAAAACTGATCTGAATATAGGTATTTACTTTTAGAACATAACTTATGTTAGTGCTTGAATACGCTGACTTGTGACTACAGGAAAGCTGCCCGTCATCTGCATTTTATGAGCATATCACTTTTTTTATGCAAACACTAGGGAATGTTGTTCTTTGTGTGGCTGGTTTTCAATATGTTAAGAAAAATACTTTTTTTTGGAAAAGAAAAGGAACTTTTTGCCACCAGAAACCCAGAATTATCACATTAGGACCACCCTGGCTGGCTTCTCTGTGGAGTTCTAACTTCAAGGAAGTAGTATGGACACAGAAAGTTATGTTTAAACTGAGAAGACTATATAGGTTTTTACTGGAGGTTTTGTTTCTCTATTTGGTTTTAATAGAGCAGGCATTATAAATTAGTGAAGTATCATACAGACTTTATTCTTACTGTTTGGAGAACTATTATCTCCCATTTACAGAGAGAAGAATGAGCTTGTCTTGAGGATAAAGCAACTTCCCAAGGTCCAAATGTTAGGAAAGGTAACCCAGGTCTTTGACCTCCAGTGTACTCTTTCTGGCAAGGCCTGACACAGGCATCAGAGCTGAAAATCTGCCTTTTTCTCCTTATTTTTTTTTCTGTGGGCAGGGCAGCCCACAAGAGTGACCAGCTATGAAATTCCTAGGCAGTTCTAGGTTTGGATCCTGAAACTATCCTCAACTGAGTTTCATAATTGTGATTCAAGCATTTATTACAGGGTTATTTATACTTAGACAATGAAATCTGAGCATGTACCAGCTGAGCCTTTGAACTGTATCCCTTCTTCTTAGTGGTCTAGTCATCTTTCCACAGTAAATATGTTAGGTACAGTGATCACTGATACTATGGGTTCAGCCAATTCCACATGGAAAATACTTTATGTTGAGACATTGAGAAGTGTAACACTTTTAACTTCAGCAGGACACATCTTTGGAAACAGGCTGTAATCCTAGCTATGATAAGAAGATGAGTCTGTGTTTCAGTACAAATAGTGGTTTCAGGTCCTCAGGCCAAATTTTCAAGGTCAGATGTCTATACAGGCAGCTGAACAGATGGTCTCAAGGAAAACATGCACAGAGAAGACATGAAAGAAGAAAAAATTTCTTTAGTTTACTTCTACTTGTGTTTGTTTTCCCTACTCAGATGGCTCTAGCAACCTTCTCTCCATCTCATCAGGATATAACTTTATGCTCTGAAAGCCTGCCAAAATGCTTTGGTGGGCCATGGGAGTCTTGCAAGATGGTCAGCTCCTTCTGGAAAAGAAGCCATATTTTGGATGCATCTTCATCCCACCCCTCCAGACTGCTCCATCCAAATGCAGATCCCACATTTCTCTGTCTGTGTTTGAGCTTTTAGCAGTGCTACAGCAAGCCAAGGTGTGTTCTTCAGAATGATCAAATACTCAAGGGAAGAAGACCTGGAGGGTCATCCAGATCACCTGCTGACAATGCTGGAGTTTTCCCTGATACCTTATCCCTCTAGATTAGATCAGATACTCTGGGAAATCAGGACATCAGACAAAAGACTCACAATTTGGAAATCTTGTTGGATTCCTCTGGATTGCTGTGAATATTGCCTGGTTTTGATGTATCTGGTAAATATTTTTGTCATTGTAAGTAATGACCTGCAAGAAGAAAAGGAAGAAGACAAACAAAAGGGAGCCTCATCCAGAAGTAGGTGGCCATGTCCTGCCCTTCCAATTTCCTCACAGGCAAATTGTGATGGCTCTCCTTTGTGAAGAGATTGTTTGAAATTTTGCATCCAAAATCTGATGGTTTCCTTACAGTATTGTTCATACAATGATCATCTGGAAACGCTCTAAGGCTTTAAAAACACCAACCAAAAAAACACCAACCAGGCTTTATTCTCAAATGTATCTTCTGATTAAGAAAACAACCATTGCCACTAACAGAAAAGCAATTCAGTTAGATGGTAGCTATTTGAAAACAAAGTTTTGCTCCAAGTTTTCCTGGACAAAATCCAATCACACAAACAGGAATCTCTACACCTTGCACAGCTTTCCCACACAGAGCATTCAAAGTCTTTACAGAGGATACAGCTACTGGACTTGACCAAGCTGAAAATGAATCACAGTCCTTCTGTGAGCCAGACCACCAAGCAATCTGCTGCCCTTCATTTGTAAGAGGGAGGAAGGTGAGGAAATAGTAATTTTGTCTGTCACATTCGAGAATTAAGTTCTGCTCTCTCTGATCACTGGACATTAACATCACTCATGTCCATGTGGAGTCACTGCTTATCTTGCAAGGCTGCATGGCCTGGTGGTTCCTTTGGAACAGTCCACCTGCACTATGCTTTTGTCACTTCTTTTTTTTAAACCTTATTTCTCATTTTTCCTCTTAGATTTTGCAGCAATAATTGAGCCCCTTTGGTTTGTCTCTGACGAGGGGAAACTCAATGACTGATAATTACCTTGCATGCCATTTAATGAAATTGAAGAAGCACAGTAACATCCATAATCTAACTCTTCAAGCTTGTTAAGCCTTAGTTCTGCATATTTCCAAGTGCTAATATTCAGACATAAATGGAAAAAGGTTAAAAGGATTCAGTGAATTTGTAACAAATGTGCCCTTTGTGTATATGAATTCTGAGTTGTCCCTACTGGACAGGGTGTGTTGGTTAATCTTGCTATGAATACCAAAATTACCTCCTCGTTAGCAGGACTCATTGCTGTTATTACTGTAGCCCAGTGAGAAGGGCATTGACTTAGGAGCTAAGAGACTCCGTTTCTCATCACATCACTGCTGCTGTCCTGCCATTTGTCATAGGACAAATTCCTGCATCCATTTATTTCTGTTTCTGTTTCCAGCTGGTGCTGTCTTGTGTATCTGGAGTAGAAGCTCTTTGGGACAGAGACCTCCTTATATACTCAGTGTCAGATCTCAGGTAATTTCTTAATGAAGTAGTAACAAATGACAAGCAGGTAAATGTTAAATGAAGAGAAGTGCCATCTAAAATTAATGAACAACTTAAAAATTGAGCATACTTGGTATGAAATTTAAACCAGCTTTATCAACTACAGTTTCAGCACCCTTAGATTATCTGGTGCAGGAGGTGATACGTCCTGTAGAAGCTTCTTCTATGTTTTAAATACAAAGCCTTTTAATAAATAAGCACTGAACAAAAGCAAGACAGCTGATCCCGTGCCTTTTCAGCTTTACCTTGCTTCCAGTTGGCCTGCTTTTGTCGTGTCACTTTCCACATAGATTTTTTTCACTGAAAATGAAGAGCTTAAAAGGAAAAGTTATCACAGAGGAAGATTGAGAGGCGATCAGAGATTACCTGGAGTGAAGGTGTATGAGTTCTGCAGCTGAACTGAGAGCAAATGATCAACAAGAAAAGAAAAAGAAAAGGAAAAGAAAAAAAAAAAAAAAAAAAAAAAGAAAAAGAAAAAAAAAGAAGTGAGGAGCAGAAGAGAAGAGAGGCAGCACTTTATTTATTAAGTGCCATCGATGTTTAAGGCATAAGGTAGAAATTCCTGAACAAAGTAATTCACAGTTTCAGGGTAAAATTGTACCTTTAAGAGGGGAAAAAAGCCCACACTGAGGCCAAGAAACCACTTACTGAGATTTCTCATAATGTTTTCCAGCAACACTGGGGTCTGCTTTCCTCCCACCACTCTGTCAGGCAAGGAGTTTGTCTCCATATATCACACCTCCCTTAGAGACCAGTGTCACCCTCACAGATATCCTGTGTTTCCCCTGTAGCTGCTGTTCAACCACCAGAGCTGTCTCTGCAGCACTACATGCTCAGGAAAGAATAAACAGCAAGAAAAATGTAGAGAACAAAATACTGCCAACTTGGTGAAGGAGTGTGTTGTTGCTTAACAGCAACTAAGCCTCATACAGCTGCTCACTCTCTCCCCCTCACCTCACCCCTCAATGGGATGGGGAACTGGATTAGAAGGGTAAAAGTGAGAAAACTCATGGGCTGAGATAAATACAGTTTGATGAGTAAAGTTGCACATGCAAGGAGAGCAAAACAAGGAATTCATTCAGTGCTCCCTATGGGCAGGCAGGTATTCAGCTATCCCAGGAAAGCAGGACTCCACCACGTGTAACGATGACTTGGGAGGACAAACACTGTCACTCCAAACATCCCTCTCTTCCATCTTCTTCCCCTCTATGTTAAGGGACATCCCTTGGGTCAGCTGTCCTGGCCATGTCTCCTTTCAACTCCTTATGCACCCACTTGCTGGTGCTGTGGGGTCAGAAGCAGAAAAGGTCTCAACTCTGTGCAAGCCCTGCTCAACAATACTTAAAACATCCTTGAATTATCAACACTGTTTTCCAGCATAAATCCAGAACACAGCCCTCTCCTAGCTACTATGAGGAAAATTAACTCTATCCCAGCCAAAACTAGCACGTTCCCCATCCCTTATTCCATACCATTTACATCACACCTTCCCACACCTTCCAATATATCCTCACCAACCACCAGCCCCCTTCCCATCCTTTGATGGAATACACAGATTTCATTCCCTTAGTCTGTGGACCATCTCTGTAATATATATGTTTGTAAAATGCCCATAAAGTGTCCACAAAATGTCCATTGAGTTAATTTTGTTCATGGCTATGGGTTCCATCTGTCATGGGGTCACTTAGGACAGGAGAGGTGGTGTTTTGTTAGCATGTGTCTGGGCACCAAAACCAGCTTGGGTCAGCTCACTGCTGCACTTGCACTGCTTCTCCTATTTCTTTTACATGCTCTCCATTTCTTTACATGCTTCTTGCCATAATAATATAATTCAAATAATGGGTGACAACAGCTTTAGAGTATATCCATTAAACTTTTATCTCTGGTCCTCTGGTGCCAGTTTACAGATTTTAACATGGTGAACTCTTCTCCTTGCTTTCAGCCTGGCCAGCAACCTTAAAAGCTCCCTCAGGAAGAGGACCAAGGCTATTAATTAGCAGAGTGTGCAAATATAAGGACTACTGAACAATTCCCATCATCACTAGCTAAGCACTCAGTTGTCTGCCCAGCTGGGTCTGTCATGTTTCCATTAGAAGGTATCTACCGTTTTATACAGTGTTACTTCTGGTTGTCTTGGATTTTTTTCGTTTATGTGTCTGTAGCTGATGAAGTTTGGTCATTACTGACCTCCCCCAAGTATCTATGGAAAATTACAACAGGCACCTGTCTTGGCTATTGCAGCACAATGGCCCCTACATCATTTGAACACTTCATGATCCCATCTTAGCCTGCCTCAATACCTAAGGATTTCTCTGAAATACAACAATTTATGTGATGGGACAAAGCCTTGTATTCCAGCAAGCTGCTCTGTATTAATACCTTGACATCTAAAAAACACAGAAACAACAACAAACAAGGCAACCATCTCTTTGGGATGTAGGGTGGAAATATGACACATAAAACTCTCTGAAGTTCCAATGTCATTCTTGAACATGGAGCCCATGTGAGGCACAGAATCCCAGCCTCTCCCTCTCTGTGCCCTCAGCACCTTTGCATGCTCTTTGCTATTTTGCATGTGTGGGTGGTGAAGAACTGACTTTGTTATCATCTAAAAGCACTATCATGTGTTGGAAACAGAAGGAGGAAATAATAGAAAACCACAGCTCCATAAGAGAGAAAGCTGCAGAAAGGTAGTGAGCCCTCCAGACAGAGTTATTGGATGCTTGTTCCCCTACCACTGAAAGGAGATAAAATCTAGCTGAGGACAGTCATTTTTGGCCTAACATGACCCCTGCTTTTAAAATAAAAATCAGAAAGAAATATATGGCCTTGCAAGCACAGAAAGGTATAAAGTTATCCACCCTAGAAAGGGCCATTAGGTTAAAAGGCCACTGATTGGAGGTGTTTGTTTCCTGTACCCATAATTTTCATACCAGGAAATGTAAGATTTTTTTTTTGCCTTTTCAGAAAATGCCAAGGCTGTAATATCTACCATGCCAGAGTATGAAACAAAAAGAAAATAAGAATTCACTTCTGGTTTACAGCTGTTGTCCCAATAGTTATATATGCACCAATAAAGTATTACAATGGTCCAGAGAGACTTATTTGCCAAGCCACAAGCACATCAGGCTGCAGAAATAAACAAGGGCCAAGAAAAAAGTCAGTCCTGTTGGAAACCAAGTATGCTATGGCCAAACTTGTGATACTGTAAAATGTCACTCTCCCACTTCCAAACCATGAAACTAAACATATATATATACTAAACATTTTTATTTGCCTTCTACAATCCCCAAAGATTCAAATGTACAATCTTCTCCCCACTATCATGAGGGCTTAGCACATTTTTTTTTTAAACAAAAGCGATATTATCATGCAATTAAGTGGCTCTAGGCACTGAGCCTTAAAAAAATACCCTTTAGAGACAATGAAAGATGGTGAGACTGCAGTGAGAGAGCTGAGAGAGGAAAGGAGATCATGGCAAAGGCTAAGGTGAGAGTGGTCAAGCAGGGTTAGTGACAGTCTCAGCTAACCCACCACTGGGGTCTGACCCAGGAGCCCGAGGAAGAAAGCAGCAAATACACAAAAACTCCAGCCTTGGTGTTTGGCTGCAGCTCTGCTGCTCTTGATCTGCAATTCCTCCGGGAAATCCCACTGAAATTTTTGGCTGGGACTTTGGAACAACTGGAGAGGAAACTTCATCGAGCCCTCTGCCTGTTTGGAGAGCACTTTATAAGTTTATGCTGTGCTGACTGAACACTCCTGCAGTGCAAACACCAGCCATTAGACCTGTAGCTCACACACACGGCAGCCAAGGTTCGCAGAGGGGCTGCCAGATGAGGACAGTCGGGTGAGCAGGGGCACAGGGCAGCTCCTCTTGGCACAAGCTCCAGCAGATCTTACTCTTTTGCTCTGCAGCTGCAAGTTGTGGTAGCTTCAGGATGGGTAGATGGAATCTGCTGTTTTCTCTCAGGAGAGTTACTAATCTTCTCAGCTTCATAAATACATTTCTATTATTGTCTGAGTAAATTGCTTTAGAAAACTGTTTCTTCAGGAAAAAAAGTTGAAATTTCTTAAAAGGAAAATGTCAGTATATTTTTCATTATTCCACTACCTTTTTCTACCATTGTTTATGGTAAAATCTTGATAGTTAGGAATTAGCATATACACTCATGTTATCATATCTGCTTAAGGATGTGAGTTTACTCAATTCCAAATACAAAGTGAGACTCATGCATCCCAGTGTCCCTTGTGCCTGTCCAAATCTCACCTAGATTTCTTCCCAAATCATTGCCTGCCTGCATTTGTTTGTTATTACAACAATTCCAATTCTTAGATGGTGGAGAGCTCTGAGAAGAAAAAGATTATACAACCTCAGCATTGCACTTCAGTTCTCACATCCAGCCCTTCCCAGAAAGATTCCAGTTCAGCAGGATATTTATCCAAATGCTTAATTCTGCACACAGCAGTCTGCACTCACTCTGCCTGCTCCAGCATTAAGGTGAAGGGAGTGCTATAGGAGCCAGGAAAGTGAGGCAATTTAGCAGATTCACATTTCTAGTGGCCTGAATCCCCCAAAAATGGAGCAATGACAGAGGAGGGATTTGCTCTATTTCTTACACTGTGTTAGGTGTTTGTAATGATACTACTGAAATTAAGAACTCTTTCAGTACATAAAACTAGGCATCCCTTTGAATAATTTATTTTGCAAAAACAAAAGAAACTATGCTATAAACAATATCTAGATGTAATTTCCAAACAAATCTACTCTGTGATTTTACCAGAATATCTGTAAGTGGAATTCAGGCAAGTCCACAGCAGATTTGTTGAGATGGCTATGAATGCTTGTCAAATCTAACTTTATATTTTAATAAAAGATTCAGTTAAAAGAACCGTGCCTAAGCAGAGTGCACTGGACAAACTGTAGGCAAATCTGTACCTTATTTATGTAACTAATTATAATTTCAGTATCTGATCCTACAGCTGAGGAGCAGTTAATGAATACAGTGAGCAGATGCAGTTTGGCTGTGTCTTCAGCAGGTATGTTGATTTGTTATCAGAAGGCTAACAACATCCCAATAGCAATTTGCATGGAATGTGCAGTTATTAAAACCAGAACAGTGGAAGAGACTGTAATAATTTTTGAGTCTGGTCCTGAAATTACCTGCTTAAACAGCAACTTTAGTGTTGCAGCTACATGTGAATGTTTTGACTGGTCTCTGGGCCTAGTTATGCTGTAGCTCTGGAGATTTTGTCACAGATCTTGGAATATTTTGCCCTGCAGAAATCCCAGCTCCTGGCAGAAGTGATCTGGCAGAATATCATCTTTCCTTTGTTTACTTTTGAAGCCTCAAATCTTCTTGGTTACACAGCAAAGCTCAGCCATGTAATCTTCTAGAGGCTCAAAAATCAAAACTCAGATAAAATAAAAAGTCTCTGTTTCCTAGACCTAAAAATCTCCTGATTTTTAAACCAAGCTTATTACGCCAGGGATCTCAGCACTGCTGTTTTAAAAAACTGGGACTGCAGTACTGATTGAGGGGCTCCCAACATCATCAGCATGACATTTCTCCTGGCTTTCAGTGGCAGCAGATCTGACCTGATGTGATTTATAAATCACAGAATTTGTCAATCATACATTTCAGCTGGCAATGTTAGCAAAGAGGAGAGGAGGGGAGAAGCAGGTGCCATGTTTTATCAGAGAGGACTGTGCCTGTTTACTTCATAACATAATGTTTTTACTTTATGGTTTTAAATTTCACATAAAGCTGTCGCAAAGCCACTTAGTAAACAAGGGAGGGAGCTCTGAGGCTCTGAGGGAGGCAGCTGCTATCACAACTGCAGCTTCTGACAGAGGCTTCTGTGCCCAGATCCACGCTCCTGCAGCTGCAGAGCCCTGCCAGCTTCAGATCCACAGCCTGAGGAAACCACTGTTGACCTGATGAACTAATAAAAAGAAAATGTTACAAAACAGAGGCAATATTTACATTCCCTGCTCAGCATTTCATTGCAGTAAAAGGTGTCTGGGAAGGCCAGGAGTGTCTGAGCTTTGGCAATTCCATGTATCCCAGGTTTCTCTCCAGGTTATGCTGGGCACCCCAAGAGCAGCTGGAAGAGTCTGACATATTTTCATTACAAATTTTGCACCCTAGCACTTGGCAACCTACAGTAGCTGCTAACCCACCATGCCCTTGGGAGCTGTGAGCCCTCAGAAACATGAGTTTTGCAGGGGGGACCCAGTTTTCCAACAAGTGCAATCCCCAAATAAACATTGTCACAGAAAAATTGCAGGGGGATGGGGACCCTCCCATGCTCCTTCTGCATGGTCTCAGCACTTTCTGTGTGTTCCCTCCGGATCCCAAAAGGAATATAACACTTCTGCCATGATCACGAGGATTTCTACCTCCTGGGCCAACTGTTGCACCTTTTTAGTCAGGGTTTAAAACAACAGAGTGACTCCAAGGTGCACTGTGCCTGTGAGAGGAGGGGGCTCCATGGGAAGGGCATAGGTTGCAGGACAGCAAGAGCAGCAGGAGATTGAGTCCTTCTGACTTTCTTCCAAAAAAAATACTTGCAGAGAAACCTGGAATTATATATAAGTAAAGTTGCCTTTTGATATTACCACGTAATTTCCACTTCTGGCAAAGAGATTTTTGCCCAGGCTAATTTGGAGACATTTCCCTTCACCACATTGGCACCGCCGTGTCATTTTTGATAGAAGCCTCATTCATTGGGAGAGCCAAGGCAACCCCTTCCCCTCTCTCTTCTGCAAACAGGGCTGTTTGTTGAGTCTCTTGAAAGCCTGTGAGAACAGATAAACATGCTACACATGAAGGACGTTAGGTGGAGGTGAAATACAGATGATTATATTTAAGGGCTTACAATAGTCGTTAAGAGCTTCTAACCACAGGCCCTGGCAGGGCTGGTCCTTGGCTTGCAGTGCATGTCTTGGCTACATCCTCAACTGACTTTCTGTTTGTACCCCTTGAAACAGGGCCAATCTTGTCAGTCTGATGGCAATGGAGAAAAAAAAAAGAAAAAGAAAAAAAGGGGGGGAAAAAAAAGGAAAAAAATCAACTCTGTTAATAGGATTATAAGATTTGGGAAATATAATGTTGCTGCAGATCATTTATTTTGAAAGCTGATTTCATTTTAGTGAAAACAAGCTCAGCCCTGCACACTGGGGGTTTGCAGCCATGATGCCAAACACAATCATTGCTGGTTTGAAAGATGTGATTGCTTTTTAATGTGGAAATTTCACAAGGTTACAAAAGAGGAAAAAATTAAACTCCTTTCTTATAACAAAGTCACCCTGGGATATGAGCTACAATGCCCTGACAATGTCCAGATACTCTGACTGCATTGCACATCAGAAAGGTGGATGAGTGTGATTTACACCATTTCGCAATTGGGATTTTTTCACACAGCTGAAAAAGCTGAAAAGTTTTGAGCAAAAATAAAAACAGCACTTTGTAAAATGCATTTGGAATTGCACAAACACAACCCAAGGGTCAAGGAAGTAGAGGGGGGATGAGAAAGGTGTCCAAAGGGATAAATGAGGGGATAATATGATCTCCCCTTCTTTCCTGACAGCTCTGGACCCACAGTGGCAGCCCACTCGACGTATTGACACCTAAGCTCCTTCTCAGGCTAGCAGACAACTTTTATATTTTGTTAGACATCAGAATAAAAAAAAATAGTCAGCATCCCTGGCCTTTTCAATAGCAACCTCCCAAAGGGCTTAAATATATTCTAGAAATAATGGCTAAGCCCCATTTTCCTGGGTGTTAGATGATGTTCTGTCACCATCTCAGAAGAACCATTGTTGTGACAAAAGCCTCATGGCACAGCCCGGACAGGGCTGAACAGGGAAACAGGCACTAGCAGGAATGTCCCAGTTAGAGGAATTCATCAGGAGGGACCAAAAGGAATGAATTTTTCCAACATGCTCTTAAAAGAGTGATGAAGAGGGTAACAAAGCTGCCACTTTCTGGGGGGGCCGGGGGGGCAGTAAGGACTCGTGAGTTCTCTCCTCCTTTGTAGTGAAGATGCTGCTTTTGATCTGCAGTGCAGGGAGTGCTCTCCCCAAAGGCAGGGGTGAGGGAGGGGGTAGGTCTGGAGGGAGACACAAAGGATGGAGCTGAAGCACTGCCTCCGAGCTGGGGATTGAAATGACATGTGTGCTGCGGAACCTTTTTCTTTCCAAAGCAATTTGCTATCATTATATTGCCCGTGCATTTCCAATACATGTCAGCCTGTTCTCTTTTAACTTGGCGGGAGGGGAAGGTGCTTTCATTGCAGGGCTCCTTGCAGAAGCTCACCAGACATTGCTATTATTACATCTGCTGGGCACAGCACAGAATGATGCATGTTCATTAAAGGAATGGGGTTAGAGCAGAGCAAATTCATCCAGTCTCTGTTAGAGAATGCTTGGGTGGGTTTAGATGTTTTCATATACAGAAATACTCCACATTTTAAAAGCAGGACAGTTTTCCTGTAACTTCAGTTCAGCCTCTATCGGCATTACCAAATAATTTAGCTTTGTTTGCCTGGATCCTGCCAGTGGTGAAAATCCAGAAAACTGCTAGAAAAACATTCATTAAGGATTTCATAAAGTTGTAAATGACAAGATTCCCATTAACCATTTCAGTTAGTGTTTTTATTTAACTATTTCAGTTGGGATTCCTGTTCTGGTCTGACTCATATGCTTCTCTAAATATTGGGGCACAGTGCATGGCTATATATCTTCATGTATGAAAGGAGAGGTGGGGCAAGATTTTGAACAAAAATTCAAATTAGCTTCTTCAGCCAGATGCTTTCTCATTCACACGCCAAGGGATGGAGCTGAAAATCATTCCATATGGCACTGTGCCTGGGCTGATACACTCAACTGAGGCTTAACATCCATAGGCAACACACAAAATTAATTTGGTCTCTTTTCTGCATTTTTAGTGGTTAATACAATGAAAACTATGCAGAGCAGAACAATGTCATTTTGGTTTCCTCATGTATTTTACCCTGGTGTTGGGTCAACCCCAAACTGCCTGAGTGTGAGGCAAACCCTTCCACCAAACTTTCTTTACTTCTATTCTTGCATGGGAGGTTGGTAGCTGGGAATGGTTTTTGGTGGGAGTTTAGCCAAACCCAGCCATCTCTGGCTATTTAGCTTTAGAATCAGGGTTCCTATGGCTACAGAGAGGCTCTGCAAATTCTAGGTTTCTTCTGCAGAATTTTGAAGATGATATCAGTCAGTTCCTCCAAAGACATAGAGGACAGCAGAAGTTCTGTCCACTTAGATCCACATCCAGAAAACATCACTTACTAATAATGCAAAAACCTGAAATCATCCTACAACACACAGTGAAGGAGTTTTAGGAAGAAGCATCAGCAATGGCTTGCCATTGATTTATGCCTGCCCTTTCCTCTCATGGAGCCATTGATGGGGCATTTGAAAAGGAAGGTGGTGCTGCTGGGTGGTGGTGATGCCTGCAATGTCTCTCTCCATAGTGACAGTGTAAGAAAGTGCTTTCAGAGGACTTGTGCAGCCAGGCCAAGAGGTGGGTTTAGGAGACAAGACGCCTAAAATTTGCCCTATGGATCAACATGGTCTCCTAAAGGAGTGCTGAACTGTGGGGAGGCTCTCTCCTGCTGCCTCTCTCCTTTTGCACAGAAGCCTGAGTAACAAAATCAAAAGCTCAGCTTGAAGCAAAGCAACTGCACACAGGTTTGCTGGTGGCATGACAGGCTATCGCAGCCTAATGGTCGGCTGCTAGACTAGAAGCAGTCTTTCATTGAGTTTGTCTTACTGAGAGGAAAAACTGCTTTGTGTAATAACTTTATGGTAAATGTTGGCAAAAGATTTGCACTGCATACTGAAAGAGAGACATTTCTGACCACAGCTCATGAACCACATTTATTTACTCTGGCATTTGTCCATTATTTGTTCATAGGCTTTCTGTCTCTGCTAAATGTGTTCCAATTTTGGGAGCTAAATCATTGCCAGTAGTTTCCAGGACATTCCGCTAGGCTAAGCAAAATTGCCCTAAGCAGTTGTCAGAAACCACTGGAGTAGTATTTTAAATACAGAGTATTTGAAGAAAAGAAAAGATACCAAGTGTCCTATCTGTCTGAATCCCAGATCCTGTGTGTTGTAAAAAGTTAGGGAACAGGAGCAGAGGGCTTAAAGAACTGCCTGACGTTCCTGAACCATTTTCCAGAAGCAGCAGGCTTAAAGCACTGCCTATCTTTCCTGAACCATTTTCCATCATTAAATGAACCAGTCTGATTTTAAAATGAGGATAGTAATTAAAAATATGCATATGTATTTGTCAGCAGCTAGTCAGAGAGAAATCATGCTAAAAATTCCATCTGGAAAACCCTGTTTATTTACTTCTTTATAAAAATGAACTACAAAGTAAATGAGGAAAGCCATTGCTGTAAAAAGTGATAATTGCTATCAGATGGCCTCACAAAAATGCATATTTATAGTTTAGACAGGACAATAACATGAAAATTTCTTTTAAGACCTACCTGATGCATCTGCTTACTATCCCATACCTGATTATTACCTGACCTGACAACAGTCCAATGAAGATTGCAAAATAATCCCTAAAACAATGAGTGCTGGCTTCAACTACGAGTTCCTAAATTTTTCTCTAATGTTATTTTTCTTGGCATTAATTATTGCAACTGCAGATAGCATCATTGCCCAAAAAGAATCTCAGTGTTTCTTCAGAATTTGTTGAGTTCCTGTTGTTGAATTCTGGTATCCTTTGGCAAAGCCAGAGTCCTTGTGAGCCCTCAGGAAGCAGGAAACTTGCCTGCTAGTGGTCTGGACTTAGCCACCTTTTATTGTCATCAAGTATCCGCTTTTTGCTATGTGTTACAGGGAACACTGATTATTTTCTCTACTTTTATCATGTCCCTTTCTTTTTCTCTCAATTTCAAAGAGAAACAAATCCCAGCTTTCCAATTTCTTACCAATGAGTCAGAGTAATTTCTGAGTTCATTTCCAAATGCACTCTCTTTGTGCAGACGGAACAGCCAGTCCCACCTATGCAGTGTTGGGGAAGTGGTGGTAGTGATTTATGTAAGAGAATTTTGCTGTTCTGCTCCTTATCCATCCCATTAAATCCCATCAAGGGTTTTAACCCACAGCTTCATATTAATAGAGTATCTCAATGAACTGCCAACTAGGATTCCCCTCTAAATCAGTGCTTGAGAAGTCTTTGAAAAAAGGGGGGTGTTTTTTTTTTTTCCTTTTTGGCTATATAAATATTTTATCAACACTGAATTTTAGCTGCCATTTTATTGTAATTTATTCAATTTATTAAATTACTGATCCATTTCCAACTACATGAACCTCTTCAAAATGCTCTTTTCATGCAGCAAAAAAAAATTAAGCTATGTCCTAATATTTTTCATCACACTGCCCAACTGTGTAGTTAACACGGTAGTAATAGCAATATAGTAATAACAGTATAGTAAGTAATGACGTTGATCCTAATAAATGGAGCATCTCAATGGTAATTTGCCTCTTACTTTGGCAAAAGCTGGCCATTTAAGCTTTATGTGAGCAATTTTCATTCACTAGCTATAAAGAGTACTTTGCTTCCTATGTTCCAGATGGTTTTGGTTGATAGAAATATTCAGCTTAACTTTCATGATGCTATGGGGTTCTTTTCCTTAGATTCATGTGTGTATTTTTTAGAGGTTAGTGGAAGTCTAGAGAAATGGATTTATAATTCACCTCTGTCCACCCTTCTGTGGACAATAGCAAATATTCAGAGAGATTAGGAAGGCAAAGTGAGATTTGGCAAAATCTGCACCAAACTCACATATTCCTGCTCACTTACTCTTTTATTTTTACTTGCCATTTGATGAATTTAATGGGTGCAGATAAGATTCCCTCTGGCTCACAAATCCCAAATTATCCCTGTATTTTTAAATACTGGTAGTCTAAGCATGATCCTAATGCTTTAAATATTATGTCTTCTATCTCCTAGAATTTTTCCTATTCCCACTAGTAATAAGGAAATGCAAATCTACTTGGCAGTGGGAGATTCATACTCTATGGTAGTCATTTGCTTTTAATTTATTGCCTTGCTTCAGTGACACCTTTGTTTCACATTCTGTACCATTACTACTACAAAAGAGGACATGAAGAATAGATAACTTTTGAACACCTTACATAATAAAAATCTTTCTTAGCTCCCCCCTCAATTCCTGTGAGCCCAAGCAATGCTGTGATTCCCTTGAAGCCTTCAAGTTTGTGATATATTCAAATAAAGCATTCTTATTCTGTTCAAGACATGCAGCTACTTGGGACTTTAAAAAGCTATCTTGACTTCTTAATTTTTCTGTTGCTTGTTCTTTGCCAAAAGGCAGCACCGTTATCACTCACTCATGCATTGAAGTACATTTAAAAAAAAAAAATAGGACTACAGTGGGAAAGCAGTGGCATCTGGAAAAATCAAACAATGTGAATTAATACATTCTTTGTGGGCTGGAGGAAGCAATGGAGTCAAGGAAGGCCTTTGGATGTTATGTTTTACAATACCTCTGGAGGCCCAAGCCCCACTATAGGCTGTTTTCTTCCTGCCTCTGGACAAGCTGAAATTAACTGGTAATAACACACAATTAAAAGCGCATGTGTGTGTGTCTGTGAGGGGGTGTGTTACTTTGCTCTAATTCCACTCCTTCTGTGCATTTTAACTTTCAAACTTAGACAGCGGTGAAGAGGAGACAGACAGGTATACATAGCAGCCACATCAAAATCTTGGTGGGGCAGGGGGAACATTTGACACCTCCTTGTTTCAATGCCCCTTGTCTGTTTTTAATTTCACTAAATCGCTCCCGTCTGGGGATTGTATATTTTCAGTGGCCTCTCCCAGCAATGCAGAGGTAGAGCGTTAGTGTGCCAAACCCCAGCTATGCTCAGGCACAGGGCTGCACATTTACAGCAGGCAAGAAGGGAGTCAGCTCATGGGACCAGCCATTCACCCAACTTAGGTCTAAAAGTTTTGCCAAGAAATTTCACTTGCCCTTTTGACTTTATAGTCATCTTAAGAGGGAAAAGGTGGATAACCTGAGTAACAAACTGGCTAATAGTCTTCTGACACTGCAGTTTTGGAAGTATCATGAAAGGTTTGTCTGTGTGAAAAGTCCCCTGTTATGAGGAGATACTGTACTGCAGTTGCTGCTCCAGATAAGGATTATGTTGGCTTGGGTAGAGGGTTTGCTTTGTTTTTAAGAGGCAAGCAGGATCTAGCTCTGAGCACTTCCAGGGAAAGGAATGGCTTGTAAGGGCAATTTGAGGAGGATTTCACTGGACAGCCGTAGGCACAGTGGGGCCTGAGCTCCACGTCCATTGCCATGGATGCAAGTGGAGGTTTGCTTCGAGTTTTGTGAAGAGGAAATTTCTGGCCCGGCACAGAAAGCTTGTGCAATCTTGGGAGGAGCTGCTCATAGCATGAAAGTGAGCAACAAGGCAACACTGAATAGGGAAAAGAGAAGAGCTCCTTAGTCAGCTGCTCTAAGGCTGGGTCTCACTGTCATGGGGTTTATGGGGTACCCTACATCCCTCCTGTGAGCACCTCACCAGAGCAATCCCCTCATAGGCACCAAACCATGCGCAGCCATTGCAAATGCTTGTGCATGTGCAGAAGCCCTTCATGTATGAAAATGTCAGAATGTAAAGCAAAGACATTCCCTCTCTTATTAATTTTGCACAATTCACATGCCTTCTTCTGCTTGTCTATGGATAGGGGCATGGAACAAGGGCTCTGGTCAGACTCCAGGCCAGTGTAGCTGCTGGGAGGGTTGCAGAACTCTGCCTCTAGGAGCCAGGGAGCTAAAGTAACCCTCAAGAGAAAGCCAGCCAGAGCACATCATGAAGTACTTTGGCCCACTGTAGATCATCCTGAAAGGAGCAGGATTTGGCTTCAATACAATGAGGAAACTGAGGTGGTAATAGGGTGCTTTGAGAAATCCCATTGTGCCATTTCTGGCCCTGAGGACGAAATGAAAGAGTTACACAATAAGCTGGTAAGAGCATGAAAAGATAAGATACCTGAGCCACTTCCACCAGGGCTTCACTACGTTAAAACACACTTCTTTGAGATCGGAAGGATTTTTTTCCTCCCCTTCACTCACTGAGTTGTCTGAGAATTGAGCATTACAGTGGCTTTGACTGTAACCATTATAATAATTTTCCAGTGCTAATGTTGTGGTTTTAATGAAAGGAAACAGCAAATGGTGTATCGACTCATATACACAAATCTGCACTTCATTTGCACAAAATAGCTTCTGGATGGCTTTCCTCCATGTTTTTGGTCAAAGCCACTCTTTTTGAGAAATGATCAATGTCTACACTGTTTGCTCTTCCACAGATAAAGCAGATGCTATTCATTACTGCCTTTGCCATGCATATATTGCTGCTTTCCCCAAAGCAGCCGCAGTGGGTCATGTGTTTATTTTTCTTTAAATCCTTTTGTTCTTAAATCACTCCACTTTTGCTTTCAGGATATGATGAATGATTAATGCTGTAGTAGCAGCATTATTGAATTAGGAAAGTCACTGGCAGCTTCCAAAATCATCGAGACAACCAACAAATAAATACAAGCCACTTCTTTAGAGTTAGATGTAGTGAAGCAGTGCGATGGTGTCGAGATAAGAAGAAGAGAGGCTGGCATGAGTACTTTTAAAGCTGCAGGACACACTTATTGCTGCTTACACATAAAATCATAGCAGCTCTGATAACAATGCAGATGTTTTGAACAATTTGCATTGGAGTAATATAACTGCAATAAAGAAATATGCTAAGGAATGCTCAGAACTGGTGTGGGTACTTGGAGGGAATTCTGTTGTGTAAGAAGTTATATGATCATAAAGAAAGGAACTATTCATGGGTTTCTGGTTTGGGTTTCTTCAAAGGATAGAGATTTGGAGTCAGATGCTGAAAGGTAGATGTTCAGCACCTCACAGGGTTTACAGGCAAAAGCACCAGCAACTACTCACCAGGAAAGGAGAGAGATTATAGATTTCTGGACTAATCCTTTGCAATCACCACTGGAATAGGCAAGCCGTGTTAGCCTACTGTTTGGGGTGATCCGAGACCATGTGGTATGGTAATATTTCAGTTCAATGGGAGTTTGTGTGAAACAGGAAAGCAGGATTAAATTTATTTTCTTACATTCATATACAGATGGTTCTCTACTGGCTTCCTGTCAAGGCTCATCAGGTTTTGATGTGACCCTGTCTCTCATGTATTCATCACAGCACCACGGTGGACAGAACAGCCAGTGTGGTCAGGAAACTGCTTGCACCACTGAGCGTTTATAACTCCTTTATGTAGAAGTGAAGGACTGAAAAGACTATGGAATGGTGAGAAATAAGCCCTAGCATCTCCAACTGCCTCAGTTTGCAATCTGAAAGGAAGAACCTCTGTGGGTATGGCCCTGCATGTTGTTTGACTGCAGTAGCTATCATGGCTTTCCTCCCCTGGGGCTGTCCCTGAGCACACTGCAGGCCTGCCTAATTCTTCTCCCTGCACTCTGTTTAGGATTTCTATAGATATCAAGAGACTCATGCTAGCTACTTCTGTGTACTCCTGAAAATAAAGGGCCCCTTTATTGAGTGCTATAGTGCTATATACTTTTCTGTCCTAAAATCTTTTTTATTTTTCATTGAACTGTCCCTTATTAGAGCTAGGTAGGAAAAATGGTTTCCCTGCAGAGTGAAAGATCTCACAATTTCAAGGTGGTCTCGCTGCTGCTCTACTTCAGGATGCTACTAAGTCCTTTCAAATAAGGCCTGCTCTGAGCAGTCAACAAGACTGTCACTGAAGCCATTGAAGAACTGGGTAAAAATATTTATATAAAGAAAAAAACAATAAAATCTGCGGTAGTCCAGGATGAGCTCAGTGTGCTGGAAGAGGGCGGGATGCTTTTGCTCATTCCCCTGGCTGAAGCAGTTTCACTATACACAAGTAATGACATGTCAGCCTGGGAAGAGACCTGGACTTCCATCTGCTCCTCTCAGCATGGTAATGTAATTCCTGGTCTGCCAACTCAGGCTTTTTCACTCTCTTGCCTAATGAAAGCCTTGGCATCTATGCAAACTGGAGTATCTCCAACAGGAGAAGCTGTCATTTTTAAGCAGACTGCAGCCCAGAACCCACCCAGACTGTGAGGTGCTGACTTCCATGTCCCTGGGTCATCTTAAAAATTATGGTCCTACGTGTGGTCTGATATTTCGAATCTGAATATCCAATCCAGAGAGTTCTGGCTGCCCTGAGACAGCAGATGAAAGTCTTTTACTTGGACCAGAAACTCATTGAACTTATAACCATCTTCCCTTTGAAAGTTCTGAGTTTGACAAATCAGTGTTTTCTGATTTGACAATTCTATTTCAAAAACCTTCCAGCCATCTGTGTTCCCTGTCACCTTTATCTGTAGATCTTCAGCAGGTTCCTCTACCTGTGAGTCTTGGTTTTTCTAAGAATTTTTTGTTAAGCTGATTCAAGGAAAATTATTTCTAGACAATTTCATCTGCCTTTCCATAGGATAAGCTCTGCCTTTGTTTTCACCATGCTTTCGGTCAACTTGTATTTATGCTTACCCAGGTGCAACCCTAGAGAGTTCTTTCTCTTCATCCCTCACCACTGGTAGGAAACAAATTGCTAAAATCCTTGACAGGAGTTATACATATCTTACATCTCACCAGCTGAGCAGTTATACCTGAGGTATTAATGGAGAAACTGGAGGTCCCTTGCCATCTGACTAACTGCATGCAGAGGGTGGGGACTATCAGAGGCAGGTGAACAATGGCCCTGCCCCCTTGAAAATGACAAAACTTATAAAAGAATCAATCAAAATTTTACCCTACAACAAACCATCTACCTTTCCTTTATTTCTTCCCCTCACATGGCAAAACTGCTCTTTGAAAATCTCCAGTCTTCTTGTGCTTGTGTCAAAAAGAGAGAGGTCAGGAGCCCTGCTAGAGCTGGCAGAGCTCAACCCCATTCACCCCCTTCCTGCCCAGGCTCACTGCTGTTTTGATGCTCCAGCTTAAGAAAATCTCTGCAGATTTTTTTTGTCCTCAGAATGAAGCTTCCCACTGCTAGCCTTGGGAGACACAGAACATCCTGGCTGGGCAAGAGCTCTTTATGGATATTTCTAGTGCTCAGAGGGAGAAGGGGAAAAAAAACAAACTACAGCAAGTTTATGGTAATTGCTTTAATGAGGCAAAGCCCTTTAGAATGCAAACACGCTCAACAATACACAAAGAAACAATCAAAAAAAAGTGGTTTATACAGGCTGTTTTATAAGAAGGTAATAAAAGCAATTGTATGGCATACTCAGTTGCATAAACAGGCTCACCATGGAAGGTGTTTGTGTGAGAGCATGACTATGAATACTTAATTGCTTTCTTATTCTTATTTTCAGTATACGAAATACTGCAATCAAAACTTAATCTGTGGCTTGATTTTTAAAATGTTATATTCCAGTTTCCATTGTTGTAAATACAATAGAGCATGGTCTTTCTGTTAAACGGTATTTTATTTTTTACTCTTTGTAAAGAGGTATAACAGTGAGTAATGTCTACATCCCTGGCAATACCAAAATGTTTTTCAAATGCAGGATTGCTTTTCTCTTCATATGAAAGGCAGAAGACCAAAATGTTCAAAAGGTCTTCATTAATGATGTAGCTGGAAGTCATGGAAACCTTTGGTGAGATCCTTCTATGGCTGCTAATCCTGTTTGAAACAAGCCCCAAAAGCAATACAGATTTCAGGTCTATTTTCATTCACACATGTCTTCTGACAAACACAGTGAGTACAAAAGAAGACAGTAAGGAAATATGAATTTGGGGACCTCAATAAGTTGCAAAGTCCAAAACTGAAAAATTGTCACCCCATTTCTCTTAACTCTCAGGAGAGTAAATTACTCAGACAAAAGGCTCGTATGAATTGGAATACAATCTGGTGTGTCTGGAATGTTGTATTCTGCATCTGGTGATTCCTTTTTAAATATGTACTGTGACATTTGTGCCTTAGTGACATCTAGACCAGATTAATTTTCAAATACTCAGGCATAAGAATTCATTTTTATTTCCGATTTACTTTCTGCTTTACTGTCAAAGACTTGTTGTGCATATAAACTGAGTGATAGGTCTAAAAGATTTAGGGAACAAGACTGTCTTATACAAGAAGATGAATATCTGCATGGAAAAAATATATTCATTAGTGGTTTGTACTGTAGAGGCTGAGAACATTGCTGAGAAATAACATAACATAACAGAGTACCAGAAAGGCCAGAGTCATTCTCAATGAAAAGGGATGTATCGAGGAAAGAAGTGACAATTTCTGGTTTCAAACTGATGGCAAAGAATGAGTTTAGATTTGATAACTTAGTTTACTTTTTTTTTAAAGGATCTTTTTCTATAATATACAGAAAGAAGCAGCACTTTTTTCAGTTCACTAGGCATATAAGAATTTCTAACCTTGAAATTGTTGGACTCCCTGTTAATGCTACAGAGCATCTGCCAAATTGGAAACATCATTTTTATTTTTACCTTTCTCATCATTACTGACAGCATAATGCTGTCAGGAATCAAGCAGGTACCATTAAATGCTTCCTGATCACAATTTCATGATCATATTTTAATACGTTACATCATTGATGCCCAAAACTGTTCACATGAAGCAAAAAAAAAATTGAACAGAATTGACAAAATTGAGGCAGAAGTTCTCAATATGTTCTATCCTAGGGATATCCATCCCACTACATAGAACAACTGCCTAGGAGAACAAAGGACACAATTAAATTGGTGAATATTTTAAACCACCTATGAACTGCATGAAGAAGGTAGACTTTCCTATAACCAAACTCTGACCAACTTGCATGCCTTATTTCAAAATCAGCCTTTCCAGGCACTTATTGGCAGGGTGTCCAGGGGGCCAAGAACTCCCAAAAACTCCCAAACACCAACTGCTGACCTTTCAGCAATTTATCTAACCCTCTTGTTAGATGTCAAAATCATATTGTTCGCTGTTTACATATTACACAGAAAGATCTAGCACACTAATCTGAAATTTTTGGAAGGAATACAGATCATGCTTTCCTTTTAGCATGTATTTCTTTGGGGATCAGAAAGCAGTTTGCAACCAGAAATCTAAACATGCCAAGAGAATCTATAATACACTAGAGAAGTGGAATTGAAAAGACAAGTCATTCAGTCTGAGGTAGATGGGTGTCTGGAATCATGGAATCATGCTAAATGGAATCATGCTAAATGCTGTTAGCCTTCAAGACCAAGGAGTCTAGCAAGGGCAGACAGAAAGTTAGTCACAAGGTAACATCTGCTTACAAGGACATGTGAAGAACAGCCATGAGAACAGTCATGAGAAACTTTCTAAAAATATGTGTGACATTAACCAGCCCCCAAAACTAATCAGAGTGGCTTGGTGAGATGCCCCCATATTATTATCTGACTGATCCTAAATGTATTGGCTCTAGGATCTGAAAGCAGACTTTGCCAATATACGTTTTTTGTCACAGGGGAATTATCCACACTTCCTCATCAATCCCTTGACAGAGGTGCCTCATTACAGAAATCAGCCTACAGCGAAGGTAGTCATAGATAAACCATGTACTGCTCTTTTGACACTGTCCTGCTTTGGTTTCCCCTTTTCTAAGAGGAAGCTCTCTGCACTGGGAGCTAAGGTGGGTTCATCCTCCATCAGGATATCCATCTAAGCCACCTAATAACAATCTATGATTACCTTGGAGAGGTCTCCATCTCTCTCCCATCACCACAATGTCTCCAGTGGCACCTCCTCCTGCCAGAGCAGCCTTCCCATGTGCTCTGGAGACTGAGGACAGAGAAATGCAAGTGACTGCCAGGTGTGAGCACTGAGCAGGGTACTGACTGCAGGCAGCAGCCTGCTATGGTGCTGCATGTTCATTAAGGGCCTCAAAACAGCAAGAATCAAAATAGAGATGCCAACACACAGAGCTTATTCTGCTGGTTAAGTATGTTAGATAGTAGATGAGATACCACTCTCAGGATGTGAACCTGCAGTCCAACCAGGTTGCCTGGTTTGGCTCTATGTGATGTAACACATTACTGACCATATCTCAGTCACATGTAAGGTCTCTCAACCTTACTGACAGTCTGCACACTGATCACACCCATTACAAGGGCTTCATAAAGCATTGTGATTCAAGTCTTTGGGAGGTGTAAAAGGGTGCAGTAGCTATGGTCAAAACCCATTTCCAACAGCTTTTCCTCTTTACCTCTGTTTTTATCATACTTGCATTGGTAAAGTTGCTTACTGAAGAAAAAAAAAAAAAAAAAAAGAAAAAAAAAAAAAAGCTAGTTTCCTTAGAAGAATTGTTGCCCAAGAGCGGTTTACATCATATGTTATCTGGAAGCTGTTCTGTGAAACATCGTAATAATTGCTTTTCCTGGACTGAGACACTTATTAGTAGCAGCTAAAGTTAACAGATTGGAAGATTGCCTGAAGATGATGGATGGGTTTTCTCAGATAGTAGATTTCTGGTCATTTTCCATGGCAGCTGTAAATTAAAAAATAATATAAAGTTAAGCAGTGTTAGGATAGAAGTCACAAATACTACACGGCTACTGACTTGATCATTAATCATCCTAAATTAATGTTAGTGTTACTATGATGAGCCAAACTTTGCCCTGGGGCATATGCAGAAGTTACTCATTGATTGCAAACGGGAAATGGCACATGTATGTGAACACTGAATTCAGCCAACTGCTTGTTTAGTTTGCTGAGTTTTTTTAATTACTGCTTGAGGGAGATGGAGATGTTTCTGTTTTAGGAATCCCCTTTCATAACAGTGATCTGGAAGAAAATTGTCAAGAGCCATTCTCTGATGTGCAGTTTATTGCAATAATATCTCCATGTATTTTTAAAGCTGAAGACCATTAACCCTCTAGAATTCAGGAGTCATTTAATCTGTGTGAGGTTGAACTTTTAAGGTCACTGCAGTCAAAAAATAATTTATTTTTAGGCAGAATTAATATTTTTATCCACAACTGAAATTCCTTCTAAGATAAACCACAATTTTTGGTAGACTTTGTCCCAATTTACCCTGGCATTTTTGATGAAGTCAAGTGTCCTCTTCAGATGATTAACTGGAGAGGAGGTGCCAGAGACACACATTTTGAAAATAACTCAAACCACAAGAATCAAATCTGATGCAAATGAAGATTTGCACTCAGAGATACCATAATGATTCCTTACCTCTGCAGAAGCTGGTGGTCAGAAAACCTGTAATGGCCATAGCAAGGTCATGGAGATACACAGACCTTTGCCTTGTGAGCATCTAACTCCTCTCAGCTCCTTTTGCACAGTTATACTAATTGTTTTGGCATGCTTATGTTATACATGCTGTTATTATTAATGTATATTAGCTATAGGACATTACTTAGTCTCATATTTAATGTCTTTCAGACTTTAGGTATAAATGCTCCACAGCAGTTGCATTGGAAACAATTTAACTTGAATGCCAACTACAGAATACTGTTAGCAGCAGGTTTTCTCAGGGCGATTTACTTCTGTTTATCCACAGGATTTGGTAATAAATACATATATTTTGGGGCCCTAGGTACATTAAACACACTGAATAGTCAGAGCTTGTAGAAGCTGATTTCTCTGTCATTGCATTATAGCTAAATTGGTTGCGCACGTCTCATTCAATTACGTGACTTGAAGAATACCAACAACACAGATTCCTGATTTCAATAGTGCATATGCTTGTTTTAGCGCTTACAATGGATCAGCTTTTAGCATGAGACACTAAAATCATCATGCTTTGAATTTCAGAGTCACAATTTCAAATGTAATACTGTCTTTGTGTGCATGTCATTAATGGCTTTTTCTACTTTCTGGATATATACTATAATATTCAGCACAAATCAAAGTGAAGACTAGAAGGTAACTTACAATGGATATTTGCAGTTAAGCATTTACACCATCAAATTCTTCACCAATAGATATTCAGCCAGTAAAAAAACTCAATAGCCAAATAAATTATTTGCTGTTAAATGCTGATGTAGAGAAAGTGCCAGGTCAAGTCTATGGAGTCTCTTCAATGGGACTCCTTCAGTGGTAGTTATTCTACATGGAAGGCACTCTGCTAGTACAGTAGAGCAGGAGGAACAAGAAGAAAGGTTTAAATTCATATCCACAGGAACTGACACACTATTATGAGCCAAGTATTTTATAATAGCAATACAACACATATCAAATGGATTAAAAATTAACTGACAGATCTCCAAAAAAGAGGCATCAACTGGAATTTGCAGTTGAATGGATGTTCCCAATGCTCCTTTGAGTTCTGTACAAGGCTTCACGTTCTTCAATAACTTCACCATTGGCCTTGTAAACATATCCCTAAATACACTCTCTTAATGACATGAGTTTGGCAGGATGGTATACAATGATGAAAATGGGCAGTCAACAGAAACCAGGAATGCTAAAGGAAAGAACCACAAAGTTATTCAAAGAAGAACTCCTTACAGTAAACAAAATTCAAACTATAAAATGAATAATTCCATGTTGATTTTATCAGGAGGAAAATCAGAACGTTTTAGTTGTTCACAGGAGAGATTCCCAGCAGGGAAATACTGAAAAGAACTCCTCCCTTTAGCAGGAGCACCAAGGGCTGGAAACTTAAGCCAGACAGACTAAAAGTAAGGTGCCTTTCTAACAATAAAGGTGATTATAAGATGGAGAAAAAATTACCAGATACGTTGTACGAGTTCTTAAGGCCAAGAGCAATATATGCTTTAGCCAAAACTAGGTTTTTTTTATTTAACATAAGAAGACATCGTGGATATTGTGTAAAAATATATAAGCAAATTGATCATATTTTATGAGTATAAATATATGCAAATTTA
The DNA here is from genome assembly GCF_029582105.1 of Oenanthe melanoleuca. Classification (NCBI taxonomy): domain Eukaryota; kingdom Metazoa; phylum Chordata; class Aves; order Passeriformes; family Muscicapidae; genus Oenanthe; species Oenanthe melanoleuca. The sequence goes on along the minus strand of NC_079335.1, from coordinate 124,156,160 downwards.
CCAGACCCAACATTTTCTCATCTACCTGTGGTATGTCTCATTAAGAAAATTGCTTAGTAAAAACTGTCTTCTAAAAAGATGGATTATAATTATTTAATCTTAAGAGATATTATGAAATAAAAGTTTATCAAACATTTTAGTACAGTTTAGATAGTTTAGTACAGTGTAAAATACAGCTTGTCTTGCAACATTGCAAGTTGCTGGAGTGACCAGCCCTTATTTTTAGCTACAAACCTGAGGTAAAATACAGTGAAGAAATGGAATTCATCTCAGTTTCACAGATCTTAATAGATTAATCAGGAAAATACTGCCACCATATATGATTCAAAATGAGTGCTCCAGTGCTATTTTTAACATAATTAGGATCATAATATATCTTCAGATACTTGTGCTTCTATCAAATAACAATTGATAGCTGTTGGTATGCTTCCTTCTTCCATTTTGTAACGTTATATCTTCCAGAAATTTGTTAGGCAGTGACATTAGTGAAAACAGAGAGTAAATCCATTCAAAACAATGTGAGCAAAAGCAGAATCTGTCTGTTTGCTTTTGCATGGTTAGAACAAAAAGCTCCATTGCTGCTTTTACAGCTAAAGAGCATTTCATAATGAGCTCTGAAATTTTTGGGAAATTCGGATTACAATGTTGGTTTAACATCAGACAGTCCATTGTTTAGATGTAGGATCACTGTGATGTCCGGTCTCTGAAAACTTTAGTTTTCCTTTTGATATTAAAAAGACAACTGAAATAATCCACAAAGAGCTCGGGCCCCAGGAAAGAAGTCTGAAAAACAAACACTGTTAAAGATCGGTAAGACACGATTATGTGGCTGACAATTGCATGTGATAACAATTAAAATTATCTGATTCCAACCACATGGCATCTTAATACAGCAGATCTCCAAGTAAATAACATGTCACATAATAAGTTTTGATTGATGTTGTCAGCAGTCTTTTGTATGTTACAGATACCTTCCCATCAATGCCTTAGAAATCAGTGGAGAGTGCTGACCTCAACCTAACCCAAAATTATTCACATGTACCTAAATACCCTAGTTCTAACTGCTTGGTAACCTAAAAGTCTTCTTCTAATTAGATACTTGTACATGGTGTCCATCTCCTTCCTTCCAGTTGCAGATAACTTTGCTAATACATGCATTTGTGGTTTTAATGAAAACCCTAGATGTTTTCTGAGAGGCCTTTCAGTTACCTGCCAGTAGAGATCTGGGAACACATGTCTGATTGCAAGCCAGCTGAAGCACTCCAAACAACTTCTGAAGTCCATGGCTTGGTTGGCATGGGGGACCTAACCAGGGAGAACACGGAGCTGCCAAGGAGCTGCCACTGAGCAACATGAGGTTACTCTGCTGCCAGCTTTAATTTGCATTACAAAAAATAGGGATGAGTCAATGATTGCTAAACCAACAAATCATCCTCCTATTGGAGGAGCCCCAGAGGACATCCTGTCTCCAGCAGTGATGTACCCAGTAAGAAAACACATTGTCACATTGCCTAGAATGTGCATACAAAAAGCAGAGGGGATCGGAGGAGGAATTTGGAGTATTTTCATGGTGCCAAGTCTCCACACATGTTCTTGGCTTAGCCTCATGCTCCCTATTTTCCCCTAGACCAGCCCAAGAGCTACTCTTCAGATCTGTGATGCAAGCTTTATTGTTTCCTTCTGTATACTGTTAAGTGGGAAGTGAAACAAAATGTCTTAAAAATGAATTGAGGAATAATACCATACATTTGTTAGAAGGACAGTTTTTGCTACCATTGTTGTTTTTACAAAACAACTTTTTCTACTTTGGCATCTAAATCAGGATTTCAACATCACAGCTGGAAAAGCAGCTGTCTTTTCTAACCAGGGCTGCCACAAACACAGCTCTCCCACTGTAGGATATAGAGTCAACAGCTTGTTGAGAATGAAGCTTTAGCTGAGATATTGCAACTGTTTAGAAGGTGTTGTTGAAGGTGAGCAAAAACCTTATGAGTTATTCACATCAGTTTCACTGGTGAGACAAAACATGTTATACAGGCACAGTGCAAGGTCCTGCCTGCAATATAAATATATTGGGTTTTTAACCAACATGAAATTTTCGCCATTCCTTATACCAGATCATACTAATGCAAAAGAAAAATAAAAAGTGACAAAACTCATAAGCAGACAACACAACTCAGCAGTCATGTCGACACCTCAGTCATAAATGTTTCTGTTCTGAGTAAGAGTTCTACAGGTAAGACACAGCTTCCTCTAAATGGCCTTCCCACTAAGCAACAGTCATTTGACTGCACAATGGATGCCATTTTAAAGTAAAGACAATATATTTGGCTTCCAATAATAAAAAGAGAAGAATTATCTACATGGTCCATGTTAAATTAGAATCACATATTTCTTCCCTGCAAGGAAAATTACATTTGCTGCAATTATGCACCAAAACTGTTAGCACCATGGGAGAGCAGATTCCCAAAAGAACAGTGAAATACTTGCTCATTGGAGTATACCAAATATATGAAAACTCTCCATATTCACACACCTCTACACCTTCAACACTAATCAGACAACCACATTCCTTGTCCTGAACTCCAGGGAATGCTCCAAAAAATCAAGTTACATGATACTTAGACATTACAGAGAAAAGATCTCAATGTTGTGCAAGAATGTATTGGACAAATTGACCAAATCATTAAAGAGCCATTGATAGAGCGATGAATAGAGCATATAAACAAGTCAAATTGCACTAAACCAGATGTAGTCATGTATCTGTAAAGATGTAGCCTTAGCCATGTTCTCTGAAGAACTGGGAGAACAGTCTGACAGAGGGAGCTCATCTGCTATGTGTTTTCCACCCCTGATGTTCAAGACTATACACTCAGAAGCTATTTTACAAGTATAACATTTGTGCAGCTGAAGCATGAGCAGAGGTGATTATCATGGGAGCAGGGCCTCTCATTTTCTTCATGCAGAGCATAATACAAAGGGACTTTGATCTTTAGGGGGATGTCTACCACAGTGCAAACTAATAATGATGTTAACACAACAGTAATAATAGGTACAGATAGCAATGCTGAACCTTAAACATGTATCCATTATAAACACATAAATATTCAGTTGTCTACTGTAAGAGCACAGGTCATAGACTCTTTAGCTTCATTTCCCTCCTACACATCAAAAAGTAGGCATAAAAAATATTTAAATATATTTACTAGCCGGTAAACAGTATCTTTTCAAATTGGCATGGCATAAATTTGGAGAATCATGCTGCTAATGTGTATCTGAGAATCTACATAATATTAGAAGCAAGCAGAAATAACCAAAACAGCACAGACTTTCTTTTAAAGCTGTACTGGACAGGTCATGAAAAATCTAAATTCCCTGCAATGTTTTGAAAAAGTTCACATCTACCTACAAATCAGCTGTGGGGCTCAGATTATTATACTATTGATTCTATGTATGACTTTCTGGTTTTTTATGAGGTTTTTTTATTTGTTTGGGATTTTTTCGTGTTTGGGGCGGTTAGTTTGTCTGGTTGGTTTTTGTTTTCTTGTAGATTTTTTGGAAAAAAAAAGACAGATGACCAACCTATAACCTCCAGGCCAGCTTCCAAAGGCCAGAATAGCTTATATAACCAGTAGCTGTAATTTGCTGCCCTGTCCTTTACTGAGGCCTTCAGTCAGAGGGAAAAGATGAATTGCAAAAATTGTTAAATTGACAAAAAAGAAGCCAGAAGCTTGGTCTTAGCATTGCTGTTGCCCAAGGCCCTCTGGCCTCTACACCATTACAAACCAGAAATTACATCCATCCTAACTCAGGCACATCCCCACTATATGATGAACAGGTGATGTGAAAAGCCCTGTGACAAAAGTATGAGTGAATCTCAGCCTTCTTACAGGTACCACTTGAACTCCTCATCTGTTACCAAAATAAGCAATTTTTGAAGAAAGGACTAGCATTTTAATTTTCTAATGGATATGCCTCTCATTGGGTTAGAAGTTAGAGCATATATTTCTTCCTTAAAAATGACACAATCTTCCAAACCAAAGAGACTGACACAAGGAACATGGACTACATATTTATGGAGTGAACACAACTATTTTTTGTTGCCCGATCTAATGTACCAGAACAAGGCTTTGGCTATACATATCAACACTCTAGCATTGTCTTGAAGTTGTGTGTAGTGCTTTTCTGTCACAATGCTTCTTCCATGACATCCATATTTCAGATGCATGCAGAGAAAGAGCATCCCTACCTTGGGAAATAACACACCAAGAACAGAAGGGCTAAAAAAGACCCAGGAAGTAAAACATTCAGAAGGTCATCAACAGTGACATTTTCTGCAGTCATCATAGCAAGAGAATAAGTAGATTGAATGTGAAGAAGCTAGTGGCCTGTTGAAAGAATTCAGGGACACTGAATAATACCAGTGGGGCTGCATAGAAGAAGCCAAGTATCTCTGTTATTTTCTGCTAAAAGGGAATCAGTTGAACTCCAAAGTGACTGGAAAGTGATGAGCTAGTGCTTCAGAGAGGGGTTGAAAACAGGGAGGTGGGGCTGTTTGCATAGTTTTGCTTGGCATGGTTTCATTGTTCACAAAAATAAGGGGAAAAAACAATGTTCCAAAACTCTTTCTGGGCAGTTAATAATTATTTTTCTCCCTTGGATTACAACACACATAAATATCAACAACCCTTTTGGCTATGTTGGCCTGGAGCCCTGCTCAGGCTTCCCATGTGGAGTTCCTACGGAGCTGTCCCACTTGATGCATGTTGAAAGCCTCTCCCCTTAGAAATGCATTTGGGCTGGTGCCTTGAAGGGACATTTGAAACCTGCCTATGCTGCTTTGCTTTTTTCCCTGTTCTTGTCAGGCTCATCATGCTGAGTCATATCTGCATCTACATCATAATGATTATCCTGAAATGTCAGCAGCTGCTCTTTTCACCCCCATATGGTGCCAGATTTAGGATGAGGTTTCCCTAATGCATAAACAATGACTATAATTGTGGTTTTTGACAACCAAGGTATCGTAGAGATGTTATTCTGTTGTAAAAAACCTGCATTTCCAAAGTGGTAATGAAGGGGTGGGTCATAATGACCCATATGTTTCTTTGTATTTCTCTCCAAAGAAAGCCTATGACACAAGTGAATCCCTGTCAGCATGGCTTTCGGCCATCAGATGTTGTTTGACAAGGGGAACATCTAAAAGCTTTAACAGCTAATAGCTTCCTAACTGTAAGAGCATTATTTTCCTAATTCCAGAAATGGTTGTTTGATAGACAAAAACTGGTTTTAACCTCTATTCTCTTAATTTAGATGTAATTTCCTTGCAGTCCACAGATAGTGTTATCCCTTAGTGTTGCTTAAAGTTACAAGCTCTCTTTAAAAGCCAGCTAAAAAAACCCCTGAGGTATCAGAGAAATGAAAAAGAGAACAAACAAACAAACAAAAACCCTAGCAGGACTTGACAAAAGAAATGAAGAAAATAAAGCTCTATCTCTTCTTTCATTTATGGATGTACATCAAAAGTATTTCCACTATCTATTATCTGTGAAGATAGAAAATAGTAGAACTGTCAGTGAGAGGGGAATTTAGTCCCAGCACGTCCATTCTGTATTTTAGTGCCAAATAAAGCAATACAGAGATAAATGAAAGATAAGCAAGTAGAAAATCCTGTAAGGGCAAAGACAGGGTGAACATGATGTACTATTGTTCGAGACTGGGAGAAGAAGCATTGAAGCTGATGGAAGTAACCACCACCCTTCATCTGAGATAACAGAGCCAAGTAGTTCTTTGATGAGGTAATACAGGTTTCTGAGACAAGGCAAAAGTACACCCTAAATCTTGAATAATGTAGGCAGATGGTACTGATGGTTATTGCTTTGGGTTAGGGTGTATTTGTGTGTATGCATGTTCAAGAAAACAAGGTAGCTGAAACAGAAAGAGAAATAAGTTCTAAACACAGCAGCTAAAAGGAAATTATCTGGGCATAAAGCCCAAAGAGAGAACTTACTGGGGATACTGAACACAAAAAAAAATGTGATGCTGTAAGCAAAGACACTGTCTTTGGTGGTTTGATTGCATCTTCAGTCTGAGAAAGGGAAGCTGGCATGTTCTTTGTAAATAGGTGGAATTGAAGCCAAGAAAGGGCCTGACTCCATTAATGGTTTAGCTTCCTAACCAGAACAAGATCTGATGTGTGACCATCTGTGTCAAAGGAAGAAACATTATAGATAACAAAGCAGACTAAAGGAAAGACTACAGAAAAACCTACAGTGTCCTGAGAAAGCTAAGGATGTTATAATGAATTAAATCTTCTTGTAATGAATCAAAAGTCATATGTACAGAAATTATTGCAAATACCAAATGCTTTAATGGATAGAAGCACTGGCACTCCATTTTTAATTAAAAGAAACTCTCCCAAAGCTTAAACAAGCCCTCAAAGACTAGACTGAGAAAATGCTATTGCTCTTCAGGCTGAGACATTCAGGTTCAGTGAGACAAAAGTGGGAAGCAAGATCCAGGGCAGTGTTCCTCTGTGAGAAGAGAGTCCCTCCAGGCTCACTGTATAGGTGCTTCAGCCTCACAGCTGGCTTAGGCAATTAAGCCCTAATTAGGTGCTTAAGGTCCCATCCACACCTTCCCCTGAAATAATCAATGAGACCAGATGTTAGGTACCAAATGGTACATAAAACAGCAGAGAGGGCTCTACCATTTTGCTGTTTTCAACCCTATCTGCACCAGCCTTCCTGCTGAAGCCATCAGAGGGGATGAAAATCAGCTGGAGAGATGAGCATACCATATTGCACTTCTACATATGTCACTGAGAAACAAAACTGGTCTGATTGGAAGCTATTCTGATCCTTCACAAATAAGGCACAGAACAAAATTTTTAGAACAGCAAACAATCACAGTTGAAATTTTTACACGTCTTTCCCTCTGAGCATTGTTTCATCTACTTGGATGGTATCTATCTCCTTAGATTTAGCTAAGAATTTGGCATCTAGGATAAAGCAGTTGTCTATGCCTTCTTTTTAGTTGTGGAGGTAGATGTTCACTTCCAGAAACCTGTCACATACCCTAACAGAGAATTTAAAGTTAGATATCTCTCAAAAATGGTAGAGGATGTCTTTTTCCATTGACTGAATTGGGAACCTAGGCAGCTAGTCAGTCTGGACACACTACTTTGGGACAGTGACATACAAGGCCTACACAAGTTTTTGTGTACTGGGCCATTACATACTTCAAAATCTTTCTCAAGGGCATCTGTGGTTACTTGTGTAACCTTTCTTGGGTGTGTCAAAAAAGACACTGTCAAACGGACCAAGCTCATGAGAACAGGAGCTCCAACAAGAGCTCTCAGAGAAGAGAGCCATTAGACAGGCTGCTTGGGTGGGTATGAGGAACAAACCTCACATGGAGGAGCCCTACTTGTCATTCAGTATTCCTCTCACATAAAAAAGTTGTGTGCACTGGGAAGAAACAAGAGTACTTGTGTTGTCTCAAAAAGGTGTGGCTTGTTCAGGTTAGACTTCAGAGCCACAGTTGTCTGAATGAGGACTAGTAAGAGATGAGAGCGTTTTGATCTGTCTGCCATTCTGTAAGGGATAATAGGCAGTTGTTTTATTATTCCTTCAGTGTAATGTACAAGGATGATTTGTAATGAGGCAGAATCTAGGATAAATAGCTCTTGCTATAATACTTTGCCTTCAGATATCTCAAGAGCTAATCTGCGGTGGGTATGCTTGCTGTAAATCAGAGGCTACGTCTTTGCATTTGGAAGTCACTATTATTATGTTAAAGGGTGTATCCTTTCATAGTTCAAGTATGGCGTTTGGAAAGAAGTAATTTCACCTCAGAGTGGAAGCTTCCCTGGGGCACAGATCTTCAACAGTGAAATTTTGTGTGTGTACTTTGACAAACGCATGCCCAGTGGGCATGTGCCAAATTATGCCTTTGAAGCCATGGAAGCCTTGCTGTGGGAACCTAGAACTTTGAAGAATTTCTCAAGGGAGAGGAAGCAAAGCCAGCTGGACTCATTTTCTATAGACAGAAATTTAATTGCCAGCTAGCAGCTACTACATTAGAAGAGAAATCGTCTCAGAGACCTGGAATATGTTGGTGTGAAGCCTTGTTAGAGGACTTGGGAGACAGCTTGACTGTGACCCATCCAGATCCCTCTCTTTGCACATTCTTTTAAACTTTAATATTTACTGTCATAGTAAAATGTCATCATAATTATGAGACCAAACACATCATCGTCATTACTCAGCACCTAAAAAGAAACTGTAAATACTCTGCTTTTGAGTGCAAACCAGCTAAACAAAGAACAGTTTCTTTGGAACTAGTACACATCAATTCAACAGACTTACAGACATGAAATTAACTTGATACAATAAAATTTATGTACAGCCTTTTCTGCAAGAAGTGGTTTATTTTTACAACCCAGTGACTTCATCCTTCTTATTCTCTGAGACATAACTTTGCAGGTCCTGAGGAGCAGGTTCCTCTTTGTGGTAGCAGATATCTGTCCTGCTGTGTTAGCTCTTTTTTGACTTCATCCTTCTTGGATGCTCTTAAGTAGGTCCTATGTACACAAATGTATATTATTTTGCCTGACCAACAAAAGACAAAATTGATGCAAAGTACTGCCCCCAGAATGGGAAGTGGATGTGTGTGTGTGTGTGTGTGTGTGTGTGTGTGTGTGTGTGTGTGTGTGTGTGTGTGTGTGTGTTTGTGTGGTGTAAAATGTAATTCACATGTTACTGTGCTATTAAGATAATGTATCTCTACCAAAATAATTACTTTATAAATAAAGCACTTCAGATAATAATTAAACGTCTTACTGAGGGAAATTGCCTAGTGAAAGGAGGCTCAGGATATACCTTTATCACTACTCTGAGGTTAGTGCTAATTGGCAGACAACAAAGCCTATGAATTCAGAGGTTGATTATTGCCTCCTGCTTTTCTCCACTGACAGGTGAGCACACTTCTCCCTCTGTTACTCTTGTGATTTATTTTTACTTGTATGCAGACCTCTGATAAGAACAGTCCATCACTATGTTGGACTCTGTACCAACATGAAGTGTGAACATTTCCACTATGCAATTTACAACCTGGACAGAGAAAGGAGGGAGGTAAAACTTCTTCCCTTTTTACATGAGGAATAAATACTGTGATTGATAGAGATATTTAGGTGCTTTGCTGATTGGGATCTAATAGGTCAGACTCACAACAACATTGAAATATCTTCAAGCACAGTTGATCTGCTCTCTCCATGCACATCCTTTTACTCTGCAGTAATGGCAAAGCAACCAGGCTTGTTTCAATATAGGTTAAATCAGCACTGCCACTATATGTCACCAAAAAAAACTGTATTTTCCAGTGACATGCACTGGGGAACTGGTGAAGATTAAAAACAATCCAGAGAAAAAAAAAAAAAAAAAAAAAAAAAAAAGACAAAAGTAAAACAAAACAAAAACCTCACAGATTTTAAACCAGATTACTTGACTTCTCAGGGATACGATGTCATGGCAGCAGAGCTGGTTGCACTAATTTGATTTGTTCATACAACTACATTTTGGGTCACATCAGCCTATTTGCTCTGGGTGAAAGTGCACACAAGGACAGTCACTGCTGTTCAACTGAGACACAATAGCTTGTTAAATTGTTATAAACTGATCATAAGTCTGAGTCCCAAATGTCTTACCCGAGGTCACCCAGCAGTTTGAGACACACCCAGCAACAGAACATCCCCAGAGTCCAGCCTAGTGTCAAATACAATGGCACTTTTCCTCTCTAATTGCAACCAATAGTCACTGTCTTCTGATGGGTGTAACCAGGAGAATACGGACATGGGAATGAACTAGCACTGTCCAGTGAGCCCTTCCAATTTCAGTTGGCAAGACTTCACCAGGAGAGATCCATGGTTCCACCATATCTTGTTTCTCCATAGGCAACAAGTGATTAGGTATTGTTGAGTAACTCAGAGAAAAGTTCTTGTGATAAATGTAGGTGCTGTGCTGGACAATATGTTTCAGGGAGAGTGGGTATCATCTACAGAAACAAAAAACATTTTTTGACCCTGGAGAAGCTTGATCAATTCAATGCCTTCCTTTCCTATGCACCAGAGCAGTGGAGTGCTATGGTTAGTGCTACTCAGTGCATAATACATGAGCACTATATTGATCTGAAGAGCAACTAGCACAGGAGATGTAAAAATGAAATAGTGGGGTAGAGGGACCCAGTGTTGGAGGAATGCTGCTTTCCACAAGGCATGTAAACCCTAATTAACAGACAAAGAGCTCTATTCTTCACCTCTGTTTAGCTCCTCCCCTCTTGGTTCTCTTCCCTTTAAGCATACTCATTTCCCCCTCCAGTTCACGGTAGCATATACAGGACCTGACAGAAGCCCACACAAACAAATGGCAACACTCCCATTGACTTCAATGGGCTCTGTTACAAGCAAAGACATAAGAAAATAGGTGATGATTTTTTATTTTCCAACTGACAAGACCCTCCCCCCAGAAAAACAATCCATGTATAATCATAAGTGCTTTATATTGTGCAGTGCAATGGGCATAATTAATCCAACACTCTAAACCACTAGTAGCAATTGGTCTCTCTAATGCTTGGAAAATTATTATAAATAGACTTCTTAGCTACAGAATAGGATTTTTTTTGATTGTAAGTACCTAGAGTCCAATATCAGCAGTTGTTAGCAGCATGTCTGTGCTGACTTTTAAAAGGATAGTCAATTCATACATATAGAAGAATGGGGCCCAAACTAGCATTTGTTGAACGGTCAAAATCATTTTGATATCCATTAGCTGTTGTCTCAAAACTGCAAATGTGGGGTCAATCCTGCTGTTGCTCTTTGGCAGTTATCTAGACATGATCTTGATTAATTATTCACCTGGCTCTTTGGATTCAAACAGACAAATCTCCACCTGTTTTCCCTACTCTACAACCAAACACACACCAAAAAAATTCTCCCTTTTTTCCTCTTGATTCACTGAACTGAGTTAAGAGCAAAAATCTCAGGTATATTTTAAAAGTTCTTTTCTTTTTCCTCATTGCTGCCTGCAAGTTCATCTGCTTAACAAAGGGCTATGATACTGAGGGAGGAGGGAATCCATTGCTAATTTAGTGTCCTAGCATGCTCTGGATATCTGAAATATCTTTGTTCTGAAAAGCTGTGCATTTTTTTGGCAACGCTTGGACAAGAATGTATTGAAGTTTAGGTCATATGCAAATGCTCATATTCAAAATGGTGTACACAACATTGTCTTTCTAATCCTACCACTAAAATATGATTTGTGGCTGTTCTTCAGAATGTCTGCCTGATTAAACATCCTTGGGAAAAAATGCATGGGATTGTAATAAAGGATCATAAAAACGTTTCTTTTAATCAGTAATTAAGTAGCAATTAAGCATAATTATTACAATTTGTATCTAATTTATAATATTGGTAGAATGAACAGATGCAGTTCATCCTCCAGTAGTCAACAGTGCTTGGCTTAAGCAAAACCAGCTCACACTTCACATTTGCAACACAAAAAGGACACTATGGATGGTGAGCAAATCTGTCTTCCCCAAGGGGTGGGAATATTCAGCAGTGGGATAGGAACTGCCCAGTCATCTGAAAGCCTGTGAAAATACCCATACAGACAACATAAGGTTTTCCTACTGTCTTCACTAGATGATAAAAATTTTCAGGTTTTTAGCCTGGTAAGGAGCCCTCACTTTTGTGTAGCTGGTACAGTAACTGTTCAGTGTCACAACCAACCATTGCAAAATATAACCAGAGGCATGCTTCTTTTTTATATTAAATGTTATTAAAATATTATTAACATTGGTTAAGTTTTTTTCATGTGGTGGTTTGGGGCAGTTCTTCACTAGCAGCCTATGAAAAATTACAGAGTTTACTGAGTAACTCAGAGAGAAAAAAAAGTTTTCATTACAAACTCTAGGTTAATTTTCCTTTACTCCAGTTTTTAAACATTTAAGAAACATGTGTGTGATCTTGGACTGTCTGGAAGTGGCCAATCTGACTGCTTTCTGCCATTGATGCTTTCAAACAAAACTACAACGATTTTTTCTTTGTTGTCTGACTTTTCTTAAGGTTCATCTGAGACATATATGACTTGATGGTAAAACATCAGTGTTCACATGTAGCTGATTACCACGGAGCTATGTTTGGAAATTTAGGTGTTGGGGGGACCATTAAATCACCTTAGAGACTTCTCTGGAATCACTCAGTAGAGATCATATTTATAGCCCAGAACTTTACCATTTGTGTAACAGTAGCAAGTCCATACAACAGACCTCTGCCAAGGTAACATTCTGAATCTGCTTCAACAGAAATTTTTCAAAATCCTGTATATTTGATGGATTTGGAATAATCTTCAAGCTCAGAAATCTGAATGTATATGCCCTGTTCTTACTCTGATGCCATACCTGGCTAAGAGTTGATCCCCTAAGCACTTCTGCTGCTTGGAGGCTTCCCCAAGGAAGATGCAAATAAGCACAAAAGGAGTTGGAATAAACTAGTATACTGGCATTGAATCCAACCAGTCTGAAAGTAGAACTATTCAGCACTTGAAAATGCAAAAGAACTTGTTGAGAAATTAAAATCTAGTTTACTCAAGCCAGTGTTACTTTGGAGAACCAAATCAGGTCTGTGGTTTTCCCAGTGACAGAAGTCTCACAGAGTTTGTGGATCTGTAAACTGAAGATTTCATGCATTCCTAAGCCCTTAATTAACAATGTAAGTCTGTCTTGTATAGCAAAAACTTTATGGTTTTAAACTGAAGTTAATGGTTTACTGATGGAATGTACCATTAAGGCCTAGCCATTTGAAAGTGGTAATAAGGAGACAGATGCATATTCAAATGTTTATCTCTTTAATGTTCCAAAACTTAATCTCTTAAATGAGTGTAATCAGAAAACTGGCATTCTAATTCTCTTTTGGGGAAGAGAAGGCGCCAGAGATCAAGTGATAACTGGGCTGTGACTTAAAGCCATTCTCATGAAACTGTGGCTGTGTTTGAACCCAAATTGAAGAGGGTTTTTTAGGTACTGTGTCTGCTAGAATTCAAAGAGAAGACAAACTTCTGCTTTCAGGGCATAAAACCGAACTATGGACAACCTTCACTTAAAAAAGAAAAAAGAAAAAAGAAAAAAGCCGAACGAAACCAAAACAACAAAAAGCCAACTTTATAAAAATGTCAGGCTTGTTGGTTTTGCTTTGGTTTACTCAGAGATCTTTCTCACACCTATACATTGAAGCCAGCAGAACAATAAGGTTGTGAAGTTAGTCACTCAAAAGGTAGAAAGTGCCAGACATGAGGTTACATGTGCAACCCACATTCAGTTCCTTAGATGAACTCGTGATTAGACATGCTTTAATCACATGGCCACATACATTTTTTCCAAAAGATAAAGACAGTGTAAGCCTGATGACTTAGAGGAGCAAAGTGCAGTATTATGCACTGTGTTGGACAGCTGTGACAGAAGAGAATTACCAGGTCTGTATGGCAAGCAATGGGCTGAGAGACCCAGCTCTGCCCAGGGCACAGGAGGATGTGTAACGCCCTGCTGCTCTGTCAGCATTGCCTGTAAGCCCCTGCAGAGACACGTGAGCAGAAATGGAGGTACCAGGCTGGACCTGCTGCACATCACCAAGGAAATTACTGTGAAAAGGGGCAGGCTGCAGCCAAGGTTCTTCACTAGTCTATGATTCATTTTGTTTTGTGTGACAATGTGGTTCACATTACAAATACACTAATGGCAAAGTTGTGGTGGGTTTTGGTGGGGTTTTGGTGGCTTCTTTTGTTTTTTTGGTGGCTTTTTTGGTTTTTCTTGGTTTGGTTTGGGTTGGGTTTTTTTTTGTTTTTTTTGGGGGGGGGTGCTGATTTTTGTTTTGTTTTGGGGCTTTTTTGTTGTTGGTTTGGAGGTGGGGGGGATTGGTGGTTCTAGCATTTGCTGGCAGTTCCATGGCTTTTGTCATGTCTTGTCTACATATTTCTTTGTTCAGCCTTGTGCCTTTGAAACTTTATACCCAGCTCTAGTTATCTTTGCTTTTTGAGTACTCAAAAATGGTCACTAAGCAAGCATGGACTCCCGTAGGCCTGAAGTTTTCCTAAATAAAAGACCTACAAATAATTGTTACAACTAATCACCTGCTGGCTGAAAATGCACTGGCACCCTCTGAAGCGCAGTGGGTATTACAGATATTTGGGTTGACACCCACAATCACTTCAATGTGCAGGCATTGACTTCTTGAGCCCAAGTCAAGTCCCCACATTAAGGATGGCAGGAGGAAGCCCAGACAGAGGCTCTCATCTCCCAGATAATAGCAGGAGACTAGGCCAGGCCGGCTTTAATCTCGTCCCTCGAATTATAATTTATCCTTGTCTACTGACAGTGAGGCACCTGGCAGGGGGAGCCGATGGATCCCCCCCGCAAAGCGCTGGTTCGCCGGCGGGGCAGCCCGGGATCGGCGGGGACGGCGCGGCAGCTCCAGGGCGGGATCGTGCCCTGCCCTGTCCCGCCCGACAGAGCTCGGGGGCCGCCGGCACCGCTGACACCGCTGGCACCGCTGGCACCGCCGGCACCACCGGCACCGCCGGCACCGCTGGCACCTTTGACACCGCTGGCACCGCTGGCACCGCTGGCACCGCTGGCACCGCTGGCACCGCTGACACCGCTGGCACCCCTGGCACCGCTGGCACCGCCGGCACCGCTGACACCGCTGGCACCGCTGGCACCGCTGACACCCAGCGCTGCAGCCACAGGCGCCGGGCCGGGCCGGGCCGCGGGCGGGGCTGCGGCACCTTCCCGGCGCGGCGGGTTCCGCCGCCTGCCCGGCGCCAGCCCCGCGGGCCCGGCAAGTGCCCCCAGGTGCGCCGCTCCCGCCCGGCCCAGCAGCCTGGCGAGGGACGCGGGGAAGGGAGGCCGGGCTGCCCCGGGGCCCCGCTCCCTCGCTGCTCCCTCGCTGAGGCGCCGCTGGGGGCCCCGCGGTGCCCCCTCCCCGGGGGATGCAGCCCGAGGGATGCAGAGCCCCCGCATCGCCCCCGCGGCACGGCGGGCACGGGACCTGCCGTGCCCGGCTCTTCCCTCCGATCCCCGCGCTTAGCCTAATCTAATAGCAGCAGTGATTAGAGTTTATTATTATTTGCGCGCTGAACTTTTCAGCTGAAGGGAGATTTAAAAATCAATAGTAAAGTCACATGCTTGACTGCTTGGACACTTATGGAAAAGCTGTTGGCCAAGGCCAATAAATCAATCCTCCTTTTTCAGTCCTGTTTGTTTTTTTTCTACTTCAAGAATTTTCTTCTTGCAGAAGGGAACCCACATCTAACAAGATGCCACTTAGAAACATATCATGCTTGAAGCCAACATGCTAATTATAGATTAATAGGAGGTGAAACTCTGTTGAAGTGACATAGTGAAAAAAACCAGGGTGATCAAATATAGTATATCATCAAACATTATTATGCTCACTTAAAATCCTATGTTTAAGAGAAGGCTGCATAATCTCCTCAACCCCATGACTCACTAGCACCGGCTTTTACTCAGAGAAGTGAAGTTAGAATTCATTTAAAGTTATTTTGTGGTAACCAGGCTCTCAGACCTCTGAGAGTTTCTATAGCCCCAGTCAAGGTATGTCCAATATTTCCAACCTGACACATCAGCAGCCTACAGACGGAACAAGTAAATGAAATGGAAGTGTTTAACAGGCTTCACACGTTTCATTTATTTGGATTTGAACTGAGGAGCTGAGCTGAGCCTTGAATCACCAGCGAAGGAAGAGCATAATTACTTGTCATTATATTCATTCCAATTTATAAATAATGTTTTTGGCTTTATTTTATTCAGTGCTTAATTTAAAAATAATGATTAAATATTAGCCCTTGGGCTGCGTGCTGGATTATAGCCAGATGCGTTATTACTTCTCCTTGGGACTCCGGAAATATCTAAATGGACTAGGAGGGAAAATGAAGATTTCCCACACAATTAGCTGTGATGGAAGGACAGTGCTATAACTTAAGCATAGATTTTAATTGTTTTAAAACGACGAGGTATTTCACCAGAATCAACAAATAAATGTTGGGAGAAATCCCATTTACTCTAAGGTGGTGCTGCATGTCTTTGGTATCCACGCAGAGGAATACACAGCACTGCATTTCTGGGTCTGGCTGTATATGCACACGTAAGGAAATCGTGGGTGCCTGCATATCTGCACACACACATAAATTTCTCTAATATGTTTATATGTTCAGTGGCTGGAACAGCAGCAAAATAAGTATTCCCTGATTTGGAGCACTTCCCAGGTGTTGCAAACACTGATGAACTAAAATCCTTATGTAGAAAATGAGTAAGTCCCTCACACGTACACATACACACCTCAAAAAAAAAAAAAAAAAAAAAAAAAAAAAAAAAAAAAAGAAAAAGAGAAAGAAAAGAGAGGAAAGGGGAACTCGATTTATTCTCATTTGTTTATCTCTAGATTTTCCCCCCTTTCTGCAAATTCATTTGAATAGCTTTCAAGCTGCAAAATGGAAATGTGGCTCCTGCCCTCTATTTCAGCAGCAGCGTCCTGGCAACAGAGCAATTTTCTATCATCAAGGATAAATGGCATCGAACAGAACATTCTGATAAAAAAGAAAAAAAGCTTTAGCCCAAGAAGCCCATGATTGCTGCCCTTCCTGTCTATCATCCCTTTACAAAATCCTCTCCTCCAAACCTGAGCTGCATGCTGTCAGAGCTAATAATGTCTTCTAAAGAAAAGGGGAAGAAACAGCATTCATGCACAATGTTCCCATTTATTACATAGAGCGCTTATTTAAAAATTGCAAATATCTTTGTTTGGTTCACTGCAAATTAAAACCAAGATGTAGGAAGTTACACGATGCAACAATTATTCATGTCACAGCAGAGCATCAAACCCTCGTATCTGGCTTTTCTATTGGTTAATACGTGTGTGTGTGTGTGCGTGTGTGTGTGTGTGTGTGTGCATGTGCATGCGTTGTGTGTATGTGTGCAATGCAAGGAATATCCCTTGTTGTGAAAATAAAAACCACTTCAGGTAAGTCTGTGTTTTGTTGTTTTAGAACAAGGGGGGAAAGTCATCACCGATCCGAAGCAGGCAGAGGCTGTGTGCGCTGTCTTCGCGCTCCTGGGGGTTCGGCCCCAGGAGCCGTCAGGAGGGCAGCAGGGAGCGGGGGCTCGGCGGGGCTCCCTCGGCCCTCGCCCCGCAGCTCCCGCAAACCTCCCCGCAGAGCCGCCGCCAAGGGCCCTCGGTACCAAACCCAGCCGCACGACAGCCCCGCGCCAGCGGCTCCGAGGCGCTCGGAGATCATGTCGGGCAGGAGCGGGGGCGTTTACCCGGTACGGAGCTGCGGTGGGACCCCCGCCGGCCCTGCCCAGGGAGCAGAGCAGGGGCGGTGCGGCAGCAACAGACGGGCGCACCGAAAGGTGCCACAGGCCGGGAGGGGAAGGGCCGCGGAACAGAACCGGCACGGCCCGAGCGCCGCGGGCAGCGCCGGGCTGGGAGGGGAGGGCAGGGGCGAGGCCGCGCCGGCCGGCGGGTGGGCACAGCCCCATCGGGAGGAATTGAAGCAACCCGTCGGGCGGGATGGCTTCAAAGGCTGCTTCGCCGCCTCGGAGCTTTCCTCGGCGTGGGGACGCGAGGCCTGGGCGGGCGGGCTGCGGGCCCGGGGGCTCGGGCCGCCTCGGGCGCGGCCGTCGGGGCCGTCGGGGCTGTCGGGGCCGGCGCCGCGCGCATGCTCCGCTCCGCGCCGCGTCACGTGCGGCGGCAGCGGCGCTGAGGGGAGGCCCCGCCGAGCCCCCGGGGGAGCCCGGCCCGACCCCCCGGCTCTCGGTCCAGGGCTCCGGCTCTCGGCCCGGCCACTCTGCCCCGAGCAGAGGGAGGGGACCGGGCCCCGCGTCTCCTGCAGGCAGCAAGGGGCCAGTTTCTCCCTGATGAGGCCCCCGGCCAGCCCCGGGCGTTGCCTTCGGTGCCCTCGCCGTGCGCGCAGGGACAAGGGCGCCGCTCCGCCGCCGCTCCCGCGGCTCCTCTCCCCTCGGGGAAGTTTCCTCGGTCCGGCCGCCCGCGGCTGTGTGGTCTCCGGGCGTGCCCAAGCCACCCAAAACCACACGCGAGCCAATAAACATCCCCCCAAAGCACCCATTTGAAAAGCTGGAGTCGGGTCTCATGCCGGGGGCCTGGGTTTACTCCTGTCCTCACTCTTGCACGCCTAGGCTGCAACGCCACTGACTCTTGCTTTGCCCGACGGACAAAGCAGCTAGTCAGAGGCTTTGAAGTTTAGATTGGTGTACCGAAAACTTGTGTAAAACTTATTTTATTCACGGGCTATAGGTCACCTGACAAAAAACCCCGAAGACAGAAAGAATGAATAATTGTTCCCACTTTTAGCCGTATATATATGCACCGAAAATTAACGTTAAAATATCTTAAAGGGGTCGAAGTCCATGAGAGACTTCCTGCCCTGCTCTAGCTGAGGACTGCAGGCAGGCTATTTGATTTATTTTCATTTTTCAAAGGAATGGAGAAAGTTGTCCGATTAGAGGTAGTATTATTATAATCTCCATTCTTAAACCTTGAAAGACCCTCGTAAACAATCGGCTCCTTCTCCCAGTCCGGTTCCCATCGCCGCTTGGTAATGACTGGAAGATTAACGACGCTTTTTTAGCAACAGCTGTCTTTTTAAGCTGTCGACACAACCAATTAATATTTTTAATTACCACTACAAGGAAACTAACCAGAACCTTTCTGATTTGATTTCGCCGCTGAATTTTATCCCCTTTGAAACGAAGCAGCCCCAACTTGAGGCAGGGCAGCCGCGGGGGACGACTCGGTTTGCCTCGGGTTTATTTTGCTTCGGGCTGGATAGGGAGATGATTTATTTAGGGGGAAAATTTGTTACGGGTTTATTTCTCTTCGCTTTTCCCCGCTTCATTGGAAGTATTTTGCCATCCCTTTCGAGAAGAAAACAAAAGTGCTTGCTGACAAGACCCCGGAGCACACAAGTCCCTTGGCTCCCCGGGAACCGACCTTTCGCACCAGCGGCCCCGGAGATGGCGAGGGAAAGGCTGGAGGCTCCAAGCACCCGCTTTGCCAAAAGTTACCGTAGAGAAACAGTGCAAGGGAGGGGGGCGATTCGGCTTTCGCCGAATTCAGGGCAGTTTTACCAGTGATTTCAACGAAAGAGCTAATGTCCCATGGACGGAGCCGGGAAGGACAGGGACAGTCGGCACCTGAGCTCTGCAGACCGTGGGATGTCGAGCTGAACCCCGCTCTCACCTCGGGCCTGGGCTATTCCCTTCCTGCACCCCCATTTCTTCGAGGGTGCCTGATCCTCATCTGAATAACCCAACAGTCGAGCAGGAGATGGGGCAAAAACTTGAACAGAAAGTGTGTTTGTCGTTCAAACGGTATGAGCGCGATAAAAAGTTCACAGATTGCCGGCAGGGCGCCATCCTCTCTCTCTCTCCAGAGATCCCTCTTTAGCCGTAGGGTGTGTAGGATGAGTCTGAATGACCGCTTCGCGCTAGCCCAAAATGCTAGGAAATGGGGCTTCCACAAGATCCCCGGCCTTATTCTAGGGAGATGGCAAAGTGTGTGATCAAACCTTGTCCCCACATACGTATTTCCCAAAGCGACATGAGGTGGGCAGCAGCGTGTGGAAACGAAGTGGGAGCACCCAACTCGGGATGCTTAACTCCGAGTCATCCCCGGTGGACTTTTCCCTCTCCTCCCAGCCCCCAGCTAGTGCATGTGAATTACTGGGAGCTCCTCTGACCGAATATAGAGAGCTGAAAAGCAGAAAACGGTGGTGTTTGGGTTAAACAGACACCTCTCCGCCTGGTAAAGCGCGCCCGTGATGTTCTGTGCCTGCCCTCCTTTGTGTTATCTCTCATGCTGCCCAGGCCTTGTAGAGTTATGCCGTAGAGGCGATGTCCCACGTTAGAACAATATGAATTCGCGGACGGATCCTGAATATGAATGAGGTATGTGGTCGTATGACTGCTTTGAAGCCGTACTTCTCCGAATATGGCTTTAATTAAATGTCTTCCGGCTGTAAAAGATTACATGTTGTGCAAAATATATCCTAGCATGAAATTTATTTCCACGATACAAAATTAGGTTACTTATAAATGTCTTCATTTAAAAAAGAAAATCGCTTCTCCTCGTTCTGTTTTCTGTTTTGTTGAACAGAGATCTCCAACGAGGAAAGAGGGTTGGGATAATATATTTATAGAGGCACGTGTAACAAAACCTGCCAGAAGCGGAGTGGGTGAGGGCTGCTTGCTCAAATGCAGACAATTCACAAAACAGGCAAGTTAATCCAGATCTGATTTGTTTCAGATCCAGCTGTCAGAAACCCGGAATACCTCCCGCGCCTCACGCCGCAGATACCTAACGTGCTCTTACCGCCCACGTCCCCCAGCGTCCCTTCCTCCTGCGTTTATTCCGTGAGAGGGATGTTCGGGGGGAGAGGGGTCAGGGCAAACAGGTGGAGAAAGGTGACGATCTCAACTCGCGAAATATAATAATAATTCTTGCGGTATGGAGGATAACACCGTGGTCACACTAGGACCAGTCAGTCCGGCGAAGCAGTTTCACTCTGCCAGTGAAACCGCGCTCAGTGTCAAGAGCTTTCCCGCTCCGGACGGTGGATGCGGGCGGAATTCAGGTTGCTGGAGGCGATGTTCTGTTTGTATGTATCTCTTTACGCCTTCAGATACGGGACCTTACCTAGCTGAGTTTCTATAGAGAGATCAGATAATGCATCCCTCCGGATTATCCTTCTAAATTAACTTTTAGATTTGTTTTTATAGTCCACTGAGACCCTGACAAAAGAGGCTGTAGCTAGATACAGATGCGAGATAAACGTATAAAACAAGCTCATTACACGGGAATAAGTGAAGAACTCTCCTTGCAATCTACTCTAGATAACGAGTCTGCCCGAAGAAACAAGTAAAGCCGAGATATTTACTTCTTTTCCTAATAAATAAACCTCAATAACTGCATTGACTTTGCGCAGTGTTTACTACATTTCCATTCATTGCTTGGGTAAATGCATCCCTAAAGGCAGAGTAAATAATTGCAGTGATCTCAACAAGGGAAATGTGTAGACATTTGAAGTGTACTAAAAATAAACGAAGGCAAAGAGACTGAAGAGAGAGGACACAGCGCTCGTTTGCCGTAATTAAAGCCTCTGCTTTTTCTCGCCGGAATCCGAGACTTCCAGAGCGCAGCCGGGGTGACACGTTCCCTGCTGGTGTCACCGGCTCAGCACCCGAGTGGCCGTGGGGAGCCGGGGCTGAACCCGGCGTGTCTGGGCTCGGGAGGGCTCGGCGCGGCACTTGGCTCGGGGCTGAGACTGGCCGCTACCGCAGGAGAAATTGCAGCCTCTCTGATGACTTAAAAGAGCCTCGAGTTTCCATTCTCCTCTGAGCCCTTCCAAGATGGGCACTTAAGAGCGGCGGTGGGTTGGGTTTTTTGTTTTGTTTTTATTTTTTAATTGCATTTCATCTTGTTCTGCCAGATAAAAGATTTTTTTTAATTTAATTGTTGTTGGGGTTTTTTTTCTTTCATTCGAAAAGAAAACAAAACAACATTAGTCCCCGCTAAAACAAACATCTGCTGTAGCAGCACCCGGGCAGGCGGGGACGCCTGCCAAGTGAAAGCCTCACAGGCGGCGGTCTGCAAACCTGCGGCTGCTTTCGGGGAGGTCCCCCGACCCTCGGAGGGGAAGATCCCCCCACGCCGCTGCCACGTAAGGGTCCCAGCGGAGCGGCGAAGGGGGCACAGCCACCCGCTCAGTCTCTCCACGAGGGTCACGCATGCCGAGCCCAGGCAGAGGGAGAGAGACCTGTCCGCGGGATTTCACTGAAGGCGGTGCGGGTGCACACCTGACCAGGTGCGCGGAGAGGGCGCGGCCAGGGCCTCCGCGGGGGTTCCATCCTCCAGCTAAGCAGCCACTAGCTTGAAACTTAATTGCATTTTAAAGCAGGTATACACCCCCCCACATACACATACCCCCCATCAGGGACAACAACCAACGACGACAACACAACAAAACATTAACCAAACAAAAAGCCCCAGTCTGCGACTCTCTACGGAGCCGCACATTGAGTGAACTATCTGTAAGGTTTTAATCACAGCCAAGGCTTCGCTACAAATCTGTACAAGAGACAGTGGCTGGTTCCCTCTGGATCTTTCCTCTTCTGACTCCTATTATTTTGACCCAGGCTACAATATAGAAAGCGGCGTGTGTGATCCATCTGCAAGGCTGAGCTGGGGTTTACCCCCCCTCCGCTTCCCTGCCACTTCCTTCACACTCGTGGTATGGAAAGCCATTGACGCCTGCCTGTCTGTTATAATGTTAGTGGTTTGAAATCCAAAGGAGCCTCCGCTCCGCTCTTGCTCTCGCGCTGGCAGCGCTCAGATTCCGCAGTCTCTCCTTAAAATGGCTCGCTTCCAGCTTGAGGAGGTGACCTTCTTTTGCGAGTCCCTTTCCTCACCACTCAGCTGCTATTAAGACGGTGGCAATATGACATACTAGCAAAAGGAGAGGAGGACGCGTGTTTTGGGGTAAACAGGCTTGAGAGACGGGGAAAAAAATGTCATCGGCAGATGCAAGGAGAGGTATTTTGCTGAGCTCTGGGAGCTGTAAATAAAGCGGGCAAAGCTGCTCTGCCCGGGCAGGACAGCGGCTGCCGGGCCGTACCGGGCAGCAGCTTCGCACACCAGCGTGGTGCGCCGCGGACACCCGCGGAGCGCCGGCCGCGGGGCGGGGGCGCGCGTTTGGCGGCCACCGCAGCCGCGCTCCAGCGGGGAAAGTCCCGTGCATCCGCGGAGGGAGCGTCTCCGCAAAAACGCATCTGGAGCGGGTCGCTGCCAGCGGGAATATTTTCTGGCTTTCCGCTTCTCTCGAGATTTTCCACATACTGTTTTGCCGGATACCTCCACTCTCTCCCGAGCACCTTTCGAATGCTTTGTGGATTCCGTACTGTTGCTAAAAAAGCAGAAGATTCTTCACTAATCTAATCTTTGCCTTTTCCCCTCCTCTCGTCTCCCCTGCACCCCCCCCCCCACCAAGCATTTCTCTGCCACTTAAAAAAAAAAAATCCTGTTGCAAGATCTACTTCACGCGGGTACATGGGCTTCTCGTTCAAAAACACACGAAACAACGTAATTCCTGAAATAAGTTTTTCTCGCACCTTCCCAACTACTCTGACCGGTGTGAGACAGAAAGCACTCTCCCGCACTCTGGTGTAAATTGGGAAGAGGGGATGTATAATCCCAGAGCGCAGTCCTCAGTCCCTGCACGCTCCTTCTGGAGGAGCCTCGCCTGAGGAACGCCGTCAGCTATCGCACCCCTCCCCACGAACCAAAAAAACAAGATAAACCACCCGAAAGAGGGACTCCGCTTGCAGAGCCCACCCTTGCAGACACCTCAGCAGGACTTCCCGGGAATGATGGGATGAGAAACTGAACGGGAATGTTTGTTTTCCCCTGTTGTTATTGTTGAACGCATGAATGAATGAATGGATGAATGAATGAATGGAACAGAAGGTGCTCGGAGGCATATAGGAAGCTTCTGACCGCTTACATTAACTTCCTATTACACCCTAAAAATAGAACCCCGTTTCCTGTTGTTTATCAGCTCCTTCCAACTGTTGTGTCTGTTCTGTAACATCTTTCGACTCACAAATGTGACCTTAAACCACGCAAACACGCTTTGACCCTTTGAAAGTGTTACCCACAAACATCATTAAAGCGACGCGGTTTAAGGTGACACCGAGGACCGGTCGCACGAAGTCACCCAGTCCTGGGGCACAGGGAGCCCGGTGCGTGGTGCCACGCTCTCCGCCCGTAGCGGAGCAGGGCAGCACGGCGGGGAAAGGGAAGGGAGCGTAGCCTTGCCCCGGGGCTCCCAGCCAGCCCGGGCGTGGAGAGATGTTGGCCCCAATCCCGCTCGGGGTGCATAGGCCTCCTTGCTCTCCGGAGGAGCGAGGGTGACTTGCGG
The DNA here is from genome assembly GCF_029582105.1 of Oenanthe melanoleuca. Taxonomy (NCBI): domain Eukaryota; kingdom Metazoa; phylum Chordata; class Aves; order Passeriformes; family Muscicapidae; genus Oenanthe; species Oenanthe melanoleuca. The sequence goes on along the minus strand of NC_079335.1, from coordinate 124,132,101 downwards.
AGGGCATTCCCTGGGCCGTGGGGAGAGGAGAAGGCCGGCCAGGGATGCGCGGGCAGGGCTCGGTGATACCCGCGGTCTGGAATAGGGCGCAGAGCAGTGGGCAAGGCGTATCCCCATCGCCCCGAGCAGGGCTCGGCCCTGGCCGCGGAAAGAGAGGGGAAACCAGGAAGGGGGGATCGCGTGAGATTAATTCCTGCTGCTTTTCCCAGGGGCGGACGTGTGCTCCCAGGGGCTCTCGCCTCAGGACAGTCCCCAGCCTCCCCCTAACTCGCACTTTGCCCCATCCAGCCAGGCTCCTGGCCCGTCCGGCCCCGCGCAGCTCTCGGGAAGCTCGGTTGAGGCAAGGCAGCTCCCTCGTGGGCTCCCGCCCCTCACTCGTGACTTCTGCCTGCTCACTTTCCGAGGCACTTCAGGGCGAGGGGACTAGAAGGTGTGGGGTGCCCGTCCCCACCCCTTTTTCACGAGTCACCCCGCCAGGGAAATGAGCACTCCACTGTTCTGATGCGTCCAGAGCTATTGATTCAGGTCTAATTTTTCCAGAAAGAGGAGGATGACGGAGCTCGGCTGCACGCAAATGGGAGCCAGGGAAGACTGGTGCCCAGCGGGCAGAGTCCTCCCGGGTGCCCTGGCATCCCCCGCAAGTGCGAGAGCTCAGGACTTGCCCGAACCTCAGAAAATAAATATCCCTGCAGTTGCTGCTTCTACCAGGGCACGGCTCGGGCCCCTATTGCTCCCCACCCTCCCCACGCACCCCTCCCGCGACCCCCGGTGGGCCTAATTAAATTGGGAAAAATTATCGGTGTGAGGTTGGACGGAGTCAACTGTCTTGACGACAGACGAGGATGCCTGAGCACGGCGGGGGAAGAGTAGCACGGGTTCCCAGCTCTCCCCTCCGGCCGGCGCCCACTGACGGCCCGGCGGGGGCTCCCCATGCCCGCGGCGCCGCCGCTCCCCCCGGCCACATCCGGAGCCGCTGCTTGTCCCGCTCGCCCCACCGCATCTCGCCCGTCAGCTAGGCTGAACGAGAGATGCATGTGCAACTCCGTTTGCTGCCTGTCGCAGGAAGCAGTTCCTGCAGATCCTCCCTGCCTTTTCTTCTCCTTTTTGTCTGACCCAGACGCCTTATTCCCTTCGCCAAGGCGGCATAGAGGCATTATTTCAAAGCGAACTCCTCTTCTGCCCAACTTTCCCCCATTCCGGGGTTAGCATCCATTATGCTGCAGGAATTATTTCGAAACAAGAAAGCAACGTGTTGCAAACACTCCCCAGCCTATTTTCTGACATCTTTTGTT